>NC_080672.1:209573300-209873300 GCF_030247195.1 Topomyia yanbarensis | reverse complement strand
GAACATTTCCAAGACCAAATATATGATTGCAACTACGCGGCAGATAAATGAAAGTACTGCAACAGTTGAAATAGATGGAGAGATAGTTGAACGAGTTGCAACTAAGTTTTTTAATAAGCACGTGAACTATACAATCCGGAAAGCTGCCAGGAAGTTTGGTGTTCTTTGTAGGATTAATAGGTTTCTCACATTTGACTCAAAGATAACTGTTTACAAGACCATAATAGCTCCCCATTTTGATTACTGTGCTTCTATTCTGTTCTTAGCATCCAAGAAACAGCGTAAGCGAATGCAGATCTTACAAAACAAAGTAATGCGACTGTAACTACGATGTGACAGACTAACTCCGCGACATTTGATGCTCAATTGTTTACAACGGATGTCAGTTCAGCAACGTATTGAATATAACACACTTGTTTTCGTCTTTGATTATTATATCGACTGGAACTGGAATTTTTGGAAATGTTTACGGCTTTCTCAGTCAATGTAGCTTGAGCGAACGAAGTGTTTTAAAACTGCCCTTGTTTTCATCTTCAGAGTAATAAATGGAATGACGCCGCAGTACTTGTGTAGCACTGTTGTGTACGGAAGAGATGTGCACCGGTATGAAACCAGACAAGCCGGCAATCTGAGATTGTTGAGCGCTAAGAAATCTTGTACGCAGAACTCTTTATTTTATAAAGGCTATAATTTGTTCAACGCATTACCAGAATACACCAAGCGGACTAATAACCTAAGAGAATTTAAGTAGGCCTGCAAGATATTTGTGAAGCAGAAGCCTTTGGATTTATAAAAGAGAAGGATGGGCCTACACGGAAGTGAAGTAAGATTGAAGGAATCTCTCATGAGTGAAAACTATTATCGAAAGATATCTGCTCGTAAACCTTCCACACTACAAAAGATGTATATGGGTGTGAGGTGGGTCATCCCTAACAAATGTCCAAATGATGTAAAACATATTGAAAAGGGTGCAATATTACTCTAATTTGCGGGTCTGGATCACTAATCACAATCAAAGCAGCTTTGACCACATTGGCCATCTATGACGATTCATGATGCCCCCGGGAAACTCGCTAAGTTCCTAAGCTAATATCACACCTATTCCCCAGCGAATTCTCTTTTTACAAGATTTCAAATGAAAGATTCAGCAATAGCGTTGATTGCTGCTGAATTTCATTCGTTTGTGACAGTTGGTTGCGGAGTTACAGGTTGGTTAGTAAGGTTACACCAAAGATAAACTCAAGATAGAGTGATCAGGGATTTTCCATGTACAAATACAATGCGACCCCTCGATGAAAACGGTTTACCGTCATAATGACAGTTGACGATTTTTCAAACATCAAACTGCATCGATATACGCGTCGTTTTGAATTAAAATATTTATTGTAACTAGTGATACCTAATTGAATTTTTCCATCCGAATCTGGTAATCGGCTCTGGTTATGACGTCTTCAGGTGCGACCGATGCCCTCTCAACAGCCGCAAAACATCAGGTGGAGGTATATTATTAGCTGTGTGCGATGGGCTTAAAGCTCAACACATCTCGTGCGATGAATGGAACAGCATAGAACAAGTGTGGGCGGCAATAAAGCTGAAAAATCGGACATTGTATATTTGCGTGGCCTACTTTTCGCCTGAGAAAATTCGCGAGTCCTCACTGATTGACGTACATTCTCAATCATTAGCCACCATCCGTGCAATGGCGCAACCTGCTGATGAAATAATAATCTTAGGCGATTTTAATCTGCCCGCAATCAAATGGCGACCTGCTCATAGAGGATTTCTACACCCTGATCTGGAAGAGTCTCAGCTTCACGCGGGTGCCAGCTATATTCTGGATAGTTATAGTACGGCCACACTTCAGTAGATCAATCACATTACAAACGAAAACAGTCGCACTTTAGACCTCTGCTTCGTCAGCGTTCGAGATATAGCACCATATATCGACAGCGCCCCCACGCCGCTAGTGAAACACGTTCATCATCCCCCCTTGCATCTCGCGCTCAAGGATGGTCCGAATTCAAAATTTGTGAATGTTTCTTTTAACCCACTTCACAATTTCAAGCGCGCCGATTATGCCAGTATGCTGGATGTACTTAATGATATCGACTGGGACTATGTTCTGGATAATGACGATATAAACACTGGCACACAGACTTTCTGTAACATCTTGACCTACCTGATCGATTGCCATATTCCTAGAATAAGTAGTCGCCAATCTGACAAGCATCCGTGGTACACTGCATAGCTTCGTCGACTAAAACAGCTAAACGTGCAGCGCTTCGAAAATTTAGAAAGCACCGCACTTTGTCCTTAACAGATTATTACATCAGACTAAATCATGATTTTAAAAAATTAAACGCGCGCTGTTTTTCGAGCTGCGTACGAAGAATGCAACGCAAGTTGAAAATCACAAATCTTGATAGCTCCTGGTTTACCTAGAGTTTTTCAACAGCAACAGTCTTTCTCAAGGCTACCTATATTTTCGCTCGATCAGTCTTTCTCAAGGCTACCTATATTTTCGCTCGATCAGTCTTTCTCAAGACTACCTATATTTTTTCGACAACTAGTATTTCTCAAGACTACCTATTTTTTCTACTCAATCAGTCTTTTTCAAGACTAAAACATTTTTCAAGAACAATTCAGCCTAAAGAAATATTTAATTCTTCCAACATGCCTGGGTCCTCCCAGAAAGGCCGTGTGCCAAAAATTAAAGCTTAACGGAAAAGGGTATCTTCTCCACCCGAAAATTCAATTGACTGCAGCAACTCATTCGATGTTTTATCCGAATGTGAAGCTTATGAAATTTCTAAATTTCCTCGAATTGTGCATAATGCCAATGAGAAGAAAACGCAATCACCTCCGCCTATAACAGTGATGATCTCCGACTTCAAAGCCTTTCGAACTGAGCTTTCGATGTTCCTTCCGGACGTGAAAGTCTCTTTTCAGATTGGCCGAACAGGAGAATGTCGAGTTACAGCGGAAGAATTGATTCGCCACAAACGACTACTCCAGTATCTTACGGAGAAGTTATATAAATTTTATTCATATGATTTCAAGACAGATAGATCATTCAAAGCTGTCTTGAAAGGGTCAAAGTTTGGATGAAATATCCAACGAATTGAAAAATTTACTTGGTTTTTCTCCTTCACAAGTTATTCTTATGAAGAGAAAGGCTAGCGGCGATAACACGCCAGTACGCTCTGGAATTATCCAGGAACTTTATTTAATTCATTTTAACCGCTTGAATTTGAAAGTGTTTGAAAAAGCACGTTTTATGTTCCACGTGCGAGTAAAGTGGGAACATTATAGACGACATGGGAGCAGAATTCAAAATCTGACCCAGTGTCGTAGATGCCAAGGCTTTGGGCAAAGCACAAAAAAGTCATTTGGATTCCAAATGTATGATCTGTGGTGATAAATCGCACAAGAAAGACACTTGTCCGGTGAAAAAAGCCACAAAAAGTTTCAAATGCGCTAATTGTAGCGAAAATCATAAATCGAATTTCTGGGGTTGTCCTATTCGAAAAAAAATTCTCGTTCTAGACAACAAAAACAACAAATAAAAAATGTACCTACTTCTTTAGGTGCACTGCAAGAAAACACGTCCAAACGTGTTAATCCGATTCAAAATAGATTAACTACTTCTTCTAGCTCCGTCACACCATCCTACAATGGTGTGTCATCTTATGCTTCAGTGGCAGGTAACAAGGCCAAAATAACGGCTTTCGTTACCACGCCTACAAATTCGTTTGCACCTAACGCTTCCTTTAGTCCAATGGATCTAGGTAGCGTAACGGAAGAAAAATTAAAATATTTGCAAGACCATATGTTACCTATGATGATTGCCATGTTAAATTCTACCTCCATGTTTGAAGCTTTTCAAGCGGGGTGGAAATTTGCTAACAAAATTGTAATGAAATTAAAGTTTAACAATGACTTTAAATAATCATTTAAATTTATTAAATTGAAATTCTTCTTCATTAAAAACGTGCGAAGACGAATTTCCCAACTTCTTGAGAATACATAATGTGCATATAGCCGTTGCGATCGAAACTTTTTTAAAACCAAATATTAAATTGAAGAATAACTCTAATTTTGTTATTCATCGATTTGATCGAATTGTTGGATTCGGCGGAGGAATCGCAATAGCGGTTAATCGCAGGATCAAACATTCCGTTACGCCGTCTCTTGACACCAAGGTGATTGAGAGTTTGGGTATCGAAGTTGAAACTGATCTTGATATCATTTTTATTGCTGCAGCCTATTTGCCTTTTCAGTGCACTGGCGAGCAAATTAATTTCTTGAAAGGAGACTTACAAAAACTTACAAGAAATCGGTCGAAATTCTTCATAATCGGTGATTTTAACGCCAAACACCGAGCCTGGAATAATGCTCAAAGCAATTCCAACGGAAAACTACTTTTTATGATTTCTCTGCTGATTATTATTCAATTTTGTTCCCGAATGGACCTAAGTGCTATTCGTCTGTAAGGAATCCATCAACAATTGATTTGGTTTTGACAGATCAAAGTCACCTTTGTAGCGAATTGATTACATACGCTGACTTTGATTCTGATCATCTTCCAGTAACTTTTTCACTTTCTCAAGAAGCTGTTTCCAATCCCATTAGCTCAGTGTTCAATTATCACAAAGCGAATTGGAAAAGGTACACAACTTATATTGAGAATAATTTTTATCATGACCTTGATTTACAAAATAAAGCTGACATTGATACGGCATTATAAAATTTAAGTTATTCTATAGTTGATGCTAGAAATTTATCAGTACCAACAACACAGAAAAAATTTAATACTCCTATTATTGACGACGATCTTCAACTTCTGATTCGCTTGAAGAATGTTCGAAAACGTCAATATCAACGTTCTCGTGATCATGCTATGAAATGTATCTATCAGGATCTACAAAAAGAAATTAAGCATAGATTCACACTCTTAAGAAATGAAAATTTCGCGAAAGAGGTTGAACAAATCAAGCCAAATTCTAAACCTTTATGGAAACTTTCTAAGGTTCTTAAGAAACCTCAGAAACCAATCCCAGCTTTGAAGGAAGGTGACCACATACTTCTTACAAAAGAAGAAAAAGCTCAAAAACTTGCTCAGCAGTTTGAAAGCGTCCATAATTTTAATCTCAACGTTGAGAGTCCTATTGAAACCGAAGTCTTACAAAAGTATGAAAACGTTTCAAATCAAGTATTGTCTTTAGACGATATTGTTGAAACAAACTATGATGAGATCAAATCCATCATGAAGAAGTTAAAAAATATGAAGGCTCCAGGTTATGATGGAATTTTCAACATTCTTCTTAAAAACCTTCCCGAAATCACCATGAGATACTTGGTCAAAATATTCAAAAAATGTTTAGAATTAGCATACTTCCCTGAAAGATGGAAAAATGCCAAGGTTTTTCCTATTTTGAAGCCAGATAAAAACCCAGCAGAAGCATCTAGCTATCGACCAATTAGTTTACTCTCTTCTATTAGTAATTTTTTTGAAAAAATCATCCTAACTAGAATGATGTCACATATCAATGAGAATTCTATTTTTCTTCCTGAGCAGTTTGGATTTCGTATTGGACATTCAACTACTCATCAACTTGTGAGAGTAACTAACATGATAAAGGCAAATATCTCAGAGGGGTATTCCACTGGAGTTGCTCTTCTAGACATCAAAAAAGCTTTCGACAGTGTTTGGCACAAAGGTTTAATTGACAAAATGTGGGATTTCAATTTTCCAATTTACATAATAAAGATAATTAAAAATTATCTTACTCACCGTACCCTACAGGTTTCTTATCAGAATTGTAAATCTAATAAACTACCCGTTAAAGCAGGCGTCCCTCAAGGATCAAGCGTCGCACCAATACTATACAATATTTTTACCTCTGATCTTCCAAATCTACCTACAGGCTGTAAAAAGTCACTTTTCTGTGATGATACTGGCATCTCAGCCACTGGTAGGAGTCTTCGTATTATCTGCAGTCGACTGCAACGAAGCTTGAATATTTTCAATGATTACCTGAAAAAATGGAAAATTTCCACTAATGCGACAAAAACACAATTGATTGTGTTTCCGCATAAGCCAACAGCTTCTTCTCTTAAGCAAAATAATTATAAATAGGAATTCTAGGCTGTGCCTAATGAACAAACTATTAATTTATAAACAAATATTTAGACCGGCAATGCTATATGCAGTGCCAATCTGGGCAAGTTGTTGTGCTACTAGGAAGAAAACGCTTCAAAGGATTCAGAATAAAATTCTGAAAATGATTTTGAAGCGTCCTCCCTAGTTTAGCACAAATGAGTTGCACAGACTTGCAAACATAGAAACATTAGAAATTATGACGAACAGTATTATAAGCAACTTCCGACAAAAATTGATGCAATCTTCAATTGCAACGATTAGCTCTCTTTATAGTTTATAAGATTTGTTTAGCTCCTTATTCATAAGACAAGTAGGTTTAAAACATCCTACTAAAAAAAATATATATCTGCGAAAGAATATTATATCTTAATAATAATTAATTGAAACATGTAAACAATAGGGATGAAAAGTCACCGCTTGTGGCTGAACACCCAATATATTAAATTAGAAATGTAATGCAAACAAAATAATATAATCAAATAGAAAATACCATATAAAAAAAGATTTGGTATACAAGGTCGTGTTCCCATGTTATGCATTTTTATAGCCAAGAATGTTAGAATAAATATTCAAAACAGTTTTTGCCTTTCTCAAATAAAGAAAGGCTATATGCAATCACTGTAAAAATCGATTATTTAACCGAGGCCCGGAGGGCCGAGTGTCATATACCATTCGATTCAGTTCGTCGAGATCGGAAAATGTCTGTGCGTGTATGTGTGTGTAGTTGTGTGTCATTTGAACTCACACAATTGGCTGACCCGATTTTCACAAACTTAGTTTCATGTGAAAGGTGTAATGCTCCCATAAGCTTCCATTGAATTTTTAGTTGATCCGACTTCCGGTTCCGCAGTTACGGGTTGAAAAGTGCGGTCACATAGCAAATTTCCATATAAACTGGTTCAACCATGCTGTACAAATGATGTAAAACATATTAAAATGGGTGCAATATTACTCTAATTTGCGGGTCTGGATCACTAATCACAATTAAAGCAGCTTTGACCACATTGGCCATCTATGACGGTTCATGATGCCCCTGGGAAACTCGCTAAGTTCCTAAGCTAATATCACACTTATTCCCCAGCGAATTCTCTATCGATTTTTACAAGATTTCAAATGAAAGATACAGCAATACAATTGATTGCTGCTGAATTTCATTCGGTAGTGACTCTTGGTTCCGGAGTTACAGGTTGGTTAGTAGGGTTACACCAAAGATCAACCCAAGATAGAGTGATCAGGGATTTTCCATGTACAAATACAATGCGACCCCTCGGTGAAAACGGTTCACCGTCATAGTGACAGTTGACGATTTTTCAAACATCAAACTGCGTCCATATACGCGTCGTTTTGAATTATAATATTTATTGCAACTAGTGATACCTAACTGAATTTTGCCATCCGAATCAGGTAATCGGTTCTGGTTATGAAGTCTTCAGATGCGACCGATGCGCTCTCAACAGCCGCAAAACATCAGGTGAAGGTATATTATTAGCTGTGCGCGATGGGCTTAAAGCTCAACACATCTTGAATGATGAATAAGGCAGGATAGAACAAGTGTAGGCGGCAATAAAGCTGAAAAATCGGACATTGTATATTTGCGTGGCCTACTTTCCGCAAATGTACTTACGTACATTCTCAATCATTAGCCGCCATCCGTGCAATGGCGCAACCTGTTGATGAAATAATAATCTTAGGCGATTTTAATCTGCCCGCAATCAGGCTATCATCGGCAACGTTTTCATTGTTATGGAAATCAGCATTCGTGTTTCCAGTTCATAAAAATAAAGATAAAAAGGACATAGAAAACTACCATGGAATTTCTGCACTATGTGCTGTATCTAAACTTTTCGAGTTAGTTGTAATGGAGCCGTTGTTTTTTCACTGCAAGCAATATATCTCAGATGACCAACATGGATTCATGCCAAGCCGATGAACTATGTCGTTCACTTCTTTCGTCTCTGGAGGATTCGAGGATGGCTTGCAAACCGACGCTATCTACACCGATCTGTCTGCCGCTTTTAACAAAATTAATCACGACATCGCCATCGCCAAATTGGCCAAACTGGGATTCAACAGATCACTCCTTCGTTGGTTCCAGTCGTATCTCGTCGGTCTCCAACTTAGCGTGAATATAGACAGCGACTACTCTGAAACGTTTGCAGCTACCTCTGGCATCCCACAATGATGTGAATTATAGACTCAATGGACCACGCTTGTCGTACGCGGATGACCTCAAAATCTTCTACAATATCAAGACTTTGGCAGACGCACACGTCTTGCAGAAACAATTCGATGTCTTCAGCGAATGGTGTATTACTAATCGTATGATCCTAAATCCTGCAAAATGTTTTGCAATCACCTTCTGTAGGAAACAAGAATCTATCAATTTCGACTTTAATTTATCTGGATTGCCTATTCCTCGGGAGTGTTTCGTGAAGGATTTTGGAGTAATATTAGATTCTAAGCTCAATTTCAAGCAATATGTCTCATATGTCATTGATCGTGCATCGCGAAACCTTGGGTTTATCTTTCGTATTGCCAAGTCATTCACGGATATATACTGCTTGAAAAGTTTGTACTGTTCCCTAGTCCGGTCCACTTTGGAGTATCGTTCGACGATTTGGAACCCGCACCACCTGAACGGTAGTGATCGAATTGAAGGCATTCAAAGCAAATTTATTCGATTTGCTTTGAGGCGGCTTCCTTGACGCGATCCTTTTCGGCTACCTAGTTACGAGAGTCGCTGCAAACTTATTCAACTCGACACTCTCCAACAACGCAGAAATACAGCAAGAGCTTTAGCTGTTGCCGATTTGCTGTCAGCACGTATCGATTCTCCAGCCCTAATAGAACAAGTTAATGTCCAAGCGAGAACTAGGACGTTGCGCAGTAACATAGTACCTCCTGAGAGTACCACTTCAACGGTTTAGTCATATCGCGAACGCGGCCATCACGGGATTACAACGCATTTTTAATCGTGTGACACATTTGTTCGATTTTTATTTGTCCCGTAATGTAATTAGGTCTAAGTTTTTGAATTTTTTTAGGAGTGTTTAGTTTAAGATATCATTATTGGGGCCGATTGCGGTCTGTTAATTTTCGATAAACAAATAAATAAATAAAAAGTAGCCGAGTAAACTGAAAGGTTTCATGATTTGCAGTTGATTTATGTATTTGTAAAAATTGTTATAATCTCGAAGGACGTGCTTAAAAAATAGCGTTTGTTCAATTTAAGGAATCAATTCTCGTCTTTCCAATTTTAAACACTCGATTCCGTCCGATTTTTTCTAAGGAATCTTACTGAGCTAATTTACATATGAAAAAGAACCTACCTGCTCTAGTTCTAGTCGTCCTCTGAACTGAAAAAACGAATTATCCGTATGCATAATAAGATCTAATTGCAACCGAGCAAATCTACATGTTTACATCATGATTTTCACAGCGTTTGTCTGATGTGTATCCATGGAATCTTGTCAACGCGATCGACGCCTGTTAGCGAGGGGAGAACAAAAGCATACTATTATTGAGTTCACCGCTTCATGGCTGCTGAACCACAGTTTTTTCAATTGCTTGTATGGGATGTAGTAATCTTGAGTTTATCTTTGGCTACACTGGAATTTCCCATATAAATCGTTACAATCGCAATACCACAGAGGCTAAAAACTATTAAAATGGTCACCAAATCACTTCGATTCGCACGTCTAGATCACTGATTGCCAATCAAACATTCTTTGAATATATTGTTCACTATCGACGATTCCAGAAGTTCCGGGATACCGGGCATATTCCACAATTAAAGTCACATAGGTTCTTCGGTAATGACTGGACCGTTTTTCTCAAACCAAGTCTCGAATGAAAGCAAAATATGCAGTTGAGTATTGCGTTGCCACCCCCCCCCCCCCCCTTGCCCATATTTCATGAATTCTCTCCCCTTGAACAACCCTTTCGCATTTTCTTCATCCACCCCGTATACCGAAATAAGATGAAGAATTTCTGACACATCCTCACTCCCACTCTACTACCCCCCCGATCAGAATGAAATAACAACATTGTAACAGAATGCAATTTTCGTAACCAATTGTGTTATACATTTGGTCTCGTTAGTAGTTAAAATAACAGGAAATTATAACAAGTAACAACGAGAGATATAGTTTTGAAATATTCTTGTTATGTGCTTCTGGGGGCCCCCCACTTCCAAACCCATTCAACCAACATTTCAAAATATAATCACATGAAGATAACATTGAACTCATGCTGATTAAGCTAATTAAATATTAGAGGAGCCCGGGGGCGGTTGGGGTAAGTTGGCTTTTTCTACATTTCTATTAGACATATAGCGCTGCCACTCTTTGTGTATCTCAAGTTATGCGAAACCCATTATCCAATGTCTTTTTGTTAAAAAATATTTTGTTTTGTAGAAGTTGTGGGTGATATTGTGTTTTCGAGCAAACCAAGTAAATTTTCTAAATTTTTAACACTTTGTGCGATTTTCAATCTATTTCCCAAATGATTATATTTTTCGATAGAGCGTAAAAATATTTTTCAGTATCTGTATAGATAATACATTTTTCCATGAATTAAAGTTTTTAAATAGTTTTTTGTAAAATATGCGGTTGGGGTAATTTGACGGTGACGCACGCGGGGCAAGCTGGCGATATTAATTAGAGTGCAAATATAGTCATCAAATATTTTTTATTTTTGGAATTCACTCCAAAGTAAAACTTTGTGCATCTCGTCAATTCAGCGGATATTTACTTCGGCGCGTCAAAGTAAAATGCCGGGGTATTGAGACTGAAATATATTGGCAATTGTTGGTTAATATACCGTATTATTGAAAAGACATTCAGCACGTTCCATAAGGACCCTTGATGTAATTGACTCTCCATTTGATTGCTTATTTTCTGGCGCAATAATACTTACCCCGGGGCCGCGGTAAATTGCCGGGTTTTCCACGTCACACATTTTTGTGTATAAAAACAAAGACAATGCAACAAACATTTTGAGAAAGCAGTCTGCCCTTTTTATGCCACATTTTGCAAGATGTATCTACATCAAAGCGGTAAAAAATGGAAACTGAAAACACCGCCAACTAGCCCCGGTCTCCACTACATTTTTTTGTTTAAAGTGAGTTAGCGTCTACTTTCGTAATCGTCGTGGGATACCTGCTAGGTATAATAAGAATGTAATAGACATTTCCACAATTTTATTGAATAAAATAATGAATCATAGTTTGGATAGATGACATAGGCGCAATTGCACCACTAGGTGGATTAAAACAGGTTTTTTACGGCCAAGGTCATACAATTCAGAATCCGTCAACTTTGAAAATAGCTTCTAAAAAGTTTAATAACATAATATAGTTCACCCCTCAAAACAAAATTTTGGTAATTAATTCTCTTAGAGATAATCATGGAGAATAGATTTTTCAAAAAACATTGGCGTCTTAAGCAAAGTTGTGGAGAGTAGAGGAAGGCAGTCGGTTGCCGGGACTGGTCGGTTGTCGGCACCCCGACGTAATTTTTGATAGAAAGCAAACATGATCATTCAGATAAATATTATTTGCGTGTTATCTTAGCGGGTTCTTTTTGTGCCTATTGCTGAAACCATCTGTTTGCAACTCAACTCGTATGTTCTCCATAGGAATTCCACGAAGGTCCGTCCGAAAATCTCTAAACTCGTGACCGACCATCTTAGATTCCGATAAAACTTCACAGGTTCAACCAGCATAGAAGATTAAACATTTTCCACAGTCAATAAGATTATTTTGACTCAAGCGTAATTTTTTAAAAGGGCGTAAACGTTTCTACGTGCTATGATTTAAATTTTTTGTTCGATTACACTATTTTATACAGTAAAACTATCTGAGAACGAGTTAAAGGTAATGAATAGGTTTGTTCCAGTACACGGAAGTCACTCCGGAGTAAACAGGAGCAAAAAATTCTTGCTCTTTTTTACTCCGGTTTGCTACCAGAAGAAGAAAAAAGAGAAGAAAAGAGTACAGGAACAATTTTATCCGGAGTACTTCCAGTTTCTCCTGGTACTGGAACACACCTAATACTTCAGCACGAAAAAAATATACACTGAAAAATATGTTGTGTCATTTTTCACAAAAACAAAAATTTATGATAAAAATTTAAATTACAAAAAAACATTTTTTCTATTTTTTGATATTTTGTCAACAAAAATCTAAAGAGAAAGAAGACATTTTGAATGTGGTTTCATGATGGAGAAATTATCAGCAAAAAAGTTTTTCCAACAATAACTTTATACATGGTTTTAAATTTCATACTAATTGACATACAAAACTGTAATTTTATTACAGAGTATAATTCTAAGTATCACTTTAAATCAAAAAGCATTTAACAAATATCTTCCAAAATGCGACAGTTTTAGAGATATTTGGAATTTTGCTTCAACAAAAACAATCAATTCATGCAATTATGTCCTTTTAAAAGTTATTCGCGTTGCCCCATCATAAATTGTCAAAAATCTAATGTTTATCGTTTTAAAGATATAAAAGAAGCTTTTTCAGTGTATTTGGATCATGGAGAAGCTTTTAATAAAAAAAGTTTTCCTAACAACTTTTGACAAATTTTTATAATTCATGCTAGTCAAAAGTACAATTTTATTGTTGAATATGATTCTAAACGCCATTTTAAATCAAAATGCTTATAACAAAAATTTTCTGAAATGTAGTAGTTCTCGAGATATTTTAAATTTTGTTTTAACAACACAATTATTTTGTCGTATTACGACCTTTTCAGAAGTTTTTCGCGTTTCTCCATCAACATCAATTAATTTTTCGTAGGGCTCATAACATTTTCTATAACTTTCCCATTGACATCAAGGCGATATTGTAAACAATTTGACAGCTATACAAATACAACCAAAATATAATTCAACTATATAGTTTAATCATCAGATCCTATGGTTGAATCATATTTTGATTGTTTTTGTATAGCTTTCAAACGGTTTACAATATCGCCTTGATGTCAAATAGTATGAATTATAAAAATTTGTCAAAAATTGTTGTTAGGAAAACTTTTTTGTTAAAACTTCTCCATGATCCAATTACACTGAAAAAGCTTCTTTTATGTTTTTAAAACGATAAACATTATACTTTTGACAATTTATGATGGGGTAACGCGAATAACTTTTTTTTTATTTCAATTATAAAGGTTTTAACCTTAGTGTCATTCGCCTCTTCGGGTTAGAAAGATCTCTTATGAAAAATTTCTAACCCTATTGTGCGGGGTCGGGACTTGAACCCAGGTGCGCTGCGTACAAGGCACCCACACCGAATAACTTTTAAAAAGGACATAATTACATTAATTAATTGTTTTTGTTGGAGCAAAATTCGAAATATCTCGAAAACTATCGCATTTTGGTAGATATTTGTTAAATGAATTTTGATTTTAAATCATACTTAGAATTATACTCTGTAATAAAATTACAGTTTTGTATGGCAATTAGTATGAAATTTGAAAATATGTGTTAAGTTATTGCTAGCAAAACTTTTTTGCTGATAGTTTCTCCATCATGAAATTACATTCAAAATGTTTCTTTTCTCTTTAGATTTTTGTTGACAAAATATAAAAAAAGAGAAAAATGGGTTTTTTTGCAATTTAAATTTTTATCATAAATTTTTGTTTTTGTGAAAAATGGCACAACATTTTTTTCAGTGCATATTTTTTTCGTACAGAAGTATTCATTACCTGTATTTCGTTCTCAGATAGTTTTACTGTATAAAATAGTGTAATAGAACAAAACTTTTTTGAAGTTATTGCTCGTAGAAACGTCTACGCCCTTTTGAAAAATTGCTCTTGTATCAGAATATTGAAATTGCCAGAAAAAATCATGGAGATTCACAAACCGAACACAAATGTAAAGTTTCCTTCGAATCGACGATGGTCATATTTTGCGGTCGGCCGGTTTCTTATTGAAACCCCTTCACTACAACCACAATATTTTTGGAACAAGTGAAAATTTATGCAAAAGTTTTTTTGATCATTTGCTTAATGTTATAGGAGAAGTATGTAGATCGAAAAAGTATGCGCATAGAATATTTATGAAATAATTTAAGGGGTAACATACCTTTTTATGAGAAAAATGTCATGAAAGTTTTAATTTACGTTAAGGCATAAAGCAGCAATTTCATTACATCAAACTTAAAATATTTTGGTAGCACCCGAAAATGTAGAAGATGCGAACTTCTGCCTTCAAACTGTCCACACAATAAAAAAAATACGAATGCTTTGGTTTACGGAGGAATTTATGTTTCCTCTGCACTCAAGCATTCAATGCTGCATAAAATTTCAATCAGTTGGAAAGTTAATGATTGAGGGAGGCGGTGAATCTGAATGTTGGTTTCGGTAAATATAAGCAGAAATAGGTAACTGATTTTGAATTTTCGCCGCCCTGATCAAAATAGCGACTTCCGGTTTAGCGGTTTTGACTATTTACATGAAGAAAGCCCACCTGGTCGTGTTTTTTTTAATGCTGGGTAGCACTGTATATTAGGTTGTTACGACTAAGGAAACAAGTTCGTCGAAGTCTGCAAAGCGATCTGACTTAAATAGGAAAATATATTGAATTTTTAACGAAGTGGTGTCTGAGTTTGTTACGCACGGCACCTACCCTCGCATGGTAGTGAGTCAGAAGTTGATATCAACGAAATAATGGTTCGTTTTGGCTAAATAATAAACTTGAACCCCTCCCCCTGGCTACGCGCAAGTGTGAAATTTTGTATGATTTGTCTGAAATTTTAATCAAAAAATGGATTACCTGAAACTCAGTCAATTACAATGAATGTGATCCGTCAGTGTTATGGCAGTTCGTAATAGATGTTCAAAAGTTTTCATTCATATTTTTTCCATTTTTAGTAAATTTTCTTAGGGTGCCGACAACCGACCACAAAAAAAAATTATGTTAGATGAATTTCACGCCAACTCGAACAAATGTTGGCAGCACCCTCTCAGATTTTAATGAAACTTTCTGTACATGAGAACTTTGTCACAAAAAACCACTTTGCATACTTTGTTTTTCCAAAAATCTAGACTGTCTTTTGAAAAAGGGCCAAACTTTGTCAAATCCTACAAAAAAATGGATTTTCACAAAATTAGTCAAATTTTTGAATAAAAATAATTGAAAAATTCTTCATTGACTCCTACACTGAAAAAAATCGATTTTAAAAATTTAAAGTCGATTTTCAAAAAAACCCTATTTTGATTTGGATGAAATTTTGTTACAAGATAGGTAATTCTGTTCCTTACCTACCGTCAAAAATTCAAATTGGGCACTTTCAAAGAAAAATGGTATTTGAAAAAAAACTCCAAACAAAAAAACATCATCTCAGAATCCAGTTTCCCAGCTGATAGTTGCCTGATACATGCAAAAAGTATCAGTGACGAATTTGGTATATAGGGTGATGAGCCTATTTGCGCCATGTTTCTATTATCACCTTACCCATTTGAAGCTGTTGGTTGGAGCAGTGTCTGCCATCTTTGTTCAACGCATTAAGTCAAATGGTAGCGCAACAATAGGGGCACTCGATTCGAGTTTTCATTGTGCTCAAACACGAGAATTTTACTGTTTTCAACTCATTTGTGTTATTATGTTGGTTCTTAACAACAAAGCAAAGCGGTTGATGTCAATTTTTACGCATTCCATTGATCGTAAGGCAAGAAATTACCGAATTAGTGAGGCACCTTGCTTAGTATGGTGAAAATAGGCTCTCCACCCTATTCATAACAAACTTGAATGAAGACTGGAAGATTGAAAGATCGGAAGACTGGAAGATTGGAAGATTGGAAGATTGGAAGACTAAAAGACTGGAAGACTGTAAGACTGGAAGACTGGATGACAAGAAGACTGGAAGACTTGAAGACTGCAGTTAATTTGTTCCCCTCAACACTGATAAATTTTATGAAACAATTGTCAAACTTTTCTAAAATTTATTTTATGTCTGATGGAGCAGCAGCACAACACAAAAATAGGAAAAACTTTGCAAGCTTGTGTCGATTCCAGTCAAAGGAAAAGGACCCTGTGATGCTATTGGTGGCACTCTCAAGCGAATGGCAAAAAGAGCTAGTCTTGCACGCGACTATGGAAATACCGTAACCAGTTCCCGAGAGTTATATAACTGGGCAGTTGAACAAACTGATAAAAATATCACAAAATTAATTTTCTGCTGCAGATTCACTGAACAGTACAACAAAATGTCAGAAGAACTCTAAGAGCTGTATAATAACGCCAAAACAATATCTGGAACTCAAAAATTCCACAGTTTTGTGCCGATTTCTGGGGGCAAAGTAGAGACGAAAAGGAATTCTAATTCAGAAATATTTTCCTTGTATAGAAATATCACAAAATAACATGCATGACGATAGTTTAAAGACAAATGTAATATATAAAAATAAATAAATAATTATAAAAAATTCCATACATAATGTTGTGGTGGTTAATTCTTTCTCTGATTCTTCCTCAGCACTAAACAAGAAAATAAAAAAGTAATGGAATATTTGTTTAACGACATAAACTCTTTTCAATAGAATTCTTGATTAAGGGGTTACATACCTTTTAGTGATAAAAATGTCAAGAAAGTTTGAATATACGTAAAGGAACAAAGCAATGATTTCATTACATCAAACTTATAATATTTTTGTAGCACATTTTCAGTAAAATGAACAAGCATAAATAAATAAATTGATAATTGGCGGAGTTATGGCTTATTCCTCGAAGCCCTTTTTCATTTAAGAGGTTTACGGTGATCACTATTGGAGACCAATAGATCATCTAAAATCACAAAACTCAAAAAATTCCATTAGTATATGAGTATTCCTCGTACCTTAACGATTAGTAGAATAAATAATATTTTTTTTCCTGCATTCGAGAACGTTTTTAGTAAAAAATCGCTGTTTTAAGCTCTAAATATTGCATTAAAAAATTCTTATCCATGAAACAAAAAATTATGAATAAAAAATGAATCGTTAAAGTACGAGAAAAATTAATTATTAGAGATAGGAATAGATCGCAGATTTCTGCTGAGTTTGTTTTGGTTTGCAACCTTTACCTATTTCTTCTTCGTTACACGAGCGCCTCTTCCAACGGTATTGGTATGCAATTTGTTTGACAGTTTAATGCATACAAGTTTCGATTAAGCTCCGTTCATACGAAAAATGGACCGCTGGAACAGCTGCTCAATCGATATGGACACAAAAGAGGCTATTTGCAGAGGGTTCTGCAAGACGTCGTTCCATTATCGTTGTGTAAGAATCGAAAAAAAAATTCTACAATGAAATGAGTGGAAATGCTCAAATTTTCTGGATGTGTAAAGCCTGCATGGGTATCATGGAAAATGCCCGTTTTACAAAGGCACTAATCTCTACGAACTCTGCCATAGCGGAGATCAATACATCGCACAGGAAGCTCATCGATGAGCTTAAAACCGAGATTCGTAATAGTATTATTGCTGAACTGAGTCAAGAGATCCAAGGTGGGGTTTCAAAACTGTCGCCTGCAATATCTACTCCAGAAAATTGTTGACTCCACTTCCGAGGACCTCAAAAAGACCACGCGTTGAAACCAATGCCATCGATAATCAACCTTCGACTGTTCTTCGTGGTACTTCTGAGGCAACTAATGTCAATCTACCAACGGTCTCGTTTGAACATCCGACGTCTAGATTCTGGGTGTACCTGACAAAAATATCGCCGGAGGTAACAGAAACGGACATTCTGATAGTTGCCAAAGTCTGTCTGCTGTCTGACGACGTAGTCGTGAAGAGCTTAAAACCGAGGGACCGACATATTTCTACGATGATATTTGTGTCTTTCAAGGTAGGTGTTAAACCAGAACTGCGGGAGAAATCTTCCCTCAACATAGCCGCAAGGTGTAGAATTTCGCGAGTTTACTGACTATGGTGCAGGAGCCACAAGTCAGCATTGTTGGAAACCGACAGCGCCGAGTGTAACAGGACCTCATTCCATAGCGCATAATACGGCTGCCTAACGATGTTCGAAACACACTGTTATGCTGAGCCAGTTGAACCGCAAACTTCGTTTATTGCTGAACATATCGTTCGACCTATTTATAATGCTGATAATGATTCTCCGCTTCCACTCCCTGTTCTCAACACTCAACCAGTAACTCAGCTTCCTTCCAATAGCCTGACTGTTTATTATCAGAACGTCAGAGGTATGCGAACCAAAACAAATGACTTTCACATTTCGCTCACGGGCTGCGACTACCACCGGATAGTGTTCACAAAAACATGGCTTCGATCGGACATCTCAAACTCAGAGTTCTCATCGTCGTATTTAATTTTTTGCTGTGATCGCAATATATCAACAAGCACAACTAACCCGTGGTGGTGGTGTCCTTGTTGCTGTGAAAAAATCACTAAAGTGCAAATCAGTCTCCCTGGACGATTGCATTGGCTAAAGTGCAAATCAGTCTCCCTGGACGAAATTAGAACAAGTTGTTATTTGTTTGCAGCTAGCACACCGATCTGTGTATATAGGTGGAATTTATTTGCGACCGAACTCTGATTCAACTTTGTACTTCACTCATTCATCGGCAGTGCGACAAATAATAGATCTAGCGTCTTCCAAACCTCATCTGGACTCTCGACGAAGATTTAAACACATTACTTCCCATTAATGCATCGTCGGACCAGGAAATCGTTCTCACAGAGTCGTTGCTATCCGCTGGTTTACATCAAGTAAATGAATTACTGAATGTGAATGGTAGGCTTCTCGATTTGGCATTCGTCAGTGAGCCAGATTGCGTAGAGATCATTGATATGCCACATTCTATTTTAAAAACAGACCATCATCACAAAATTTTAACAAACGCCGACGCCGAAAGGTAGAACGGCGGCGCGCCGCCGACGCGTTTTTCTCACGCCGACAATTCGCGAACTCGAAAATCATTGACTCATAATTGTATCCACAAATCTAGGAACATTGTCTATGGTACAAATATACGATGATTTATCACATATTGATCTTTATTTGGTATTAGTGGTTCTATTAGTAAATCACAAAATTAACAGTCTTGATATTTTCTCGAAAATCATTACACGACACTCGGAATATAATTCATGGATCCATTCTTGCTTCGTCAACTGGTTATAGTTGCGAGCATATAAGTTACAATTCACCATTCGTGCGCGTGGAATGGTCCACAAATTAAAAAAAAAACACTTTCACTTTCAAGATATAGTTAATGAAATTTACGATTATGATCTTAATCTTTGCACGTAATCAATTTTCAACGATTTTTAATCGATTCATGACAGTCGAGCTCATGAAACTGTTCATGCTATAGTTCATGAAGTAATTAATTTTTCCGCATAATCTTAATTTACTTACGCAAATAATTAAAAGAAACGCTTTATTCATGGATTATTCGCTCTGCTCTTTGGTTTTGAAATTTCTATGTGAGCTATTGTGTACAACTGCTAGCAACCAGTCTCATAGGCGCGAGCATTAGATACAAGGAAACTACTAGGACATGTAACCCTGATATTCTTTTGTTAAGATTCAGTGTAATTTTCGGAATTAAATGAAACTGCGCTGAGCACCAAAAATACATTACCTAGCCACAATTCATGTCCGTGTAATAATTAAGAAAACTATAAGACACGTGACTCTGTGTAAAAAATCCGACGGTAAGCTCAAGACTAAAATATCACGATAACACGACGAGAATTTACGAAAATCGTTGCACATCGTTCAATTATCGAATTTTTTAGTCAATAAAGTTAATACAAATCAATGTATCATCAAGTTATGAACTAGAATCATAAAAATATTAAACTTATTCAGACATAAGCACCTACTAAACATTTGAGTATAATGCCATCTTTTTTTGCATGAACTAGTTTTGTGGAAACACAAAAATTATTTTCAATACGTGGTTTATTTATCATTGATTGACTAGTGACCTATTTTGAAATAGTTGGGCAGAGTGGTGTACTGGCGATGCAGAGGGTAAGATTTCTGGTCTCATATTGTGAATTTTACCCCCAAATACTCACAGAAAAATGATTTTGTCACACGAAAATATGCTCACACCGCATCTACCATAGTTTGGTTGTTGTGGTGGCTAACAAAAACAACATTTAACGCCCTCTCTAGGATGTGCATAAGATGTTCGGTTTGTTTATTTGCTGTCTCCCATGCATTTTAACGCGAGAATATTTATTTTGCTACTTTAAAAATGTGCACGAAAGCTTATCTACAGATGAAACGAGTAATAAATTATTCATCGTGTGATCTAGCCCCACTCATGAAAGATTTTCAGTGTCATTTGCATCATAGACAAATGAGACGTAACACGAAATGAATTTTCATCACTCGTAGAAAAAACCTGTTTTAATCCACCTAGCGGTGCAATTGTGCCTTTCTCATTTCTCTAAACTATGGCACGGAGGCTTTTTATGTTCAACATAATTGTGGAAATGTCCATTAGATTCTTAGTACACTTTGCACTTATACACAATGGCATGCCAGCCACGAACTTGATGAGCTACGTGTCGACGGTGAAACACTTGAAACAAAAAAATATCATACTCCATTAGCCTAATCAGCATTAGATCAATGTTATCTGCTTGCTAACTCATTTTGTCATGCGGGGATGGGTATGTGAGGAGGGCGAAAGTCCCATGAACGAACGACTCCCCAGCTTAAATTGGTATGCTTTGTAATATAGTGGTGGTTTAAAGATAATGGGGTTGAAAGGGAGGGGTATGAGGTGGTGGTCTGAGGGGTGATTTAAGGAGATTTTTAAAGGAGGGGAGTGAACAGTAGAGGGGGGTGTAAACCCTCTCCGTAAATCATCAACTACGCCCCTGTTAAAATCCAGAAACCTTATGCGAGTCGAAAAAAAACTTTTGGCCGGGATTAGGTTGACGTTTTTCAGAGTGATTGCATAACCTTTCTATATGAGAAAGGCAAAAATGTGCAAAATCCAAAAAAGTGAATCTTCGTCAATTTTTTTTCGTGTTTGCATCAAATCTCGACGTTTTATGCACCTTGAATACATTTAGCATCAAAAATAAAAATTCTATTTTTAATTTTTCCTATAGTTTTTATGAGAAATTTCTGTGTGGCCGCACTCTGAAACCCGTAATCCCGGAACGAGAATTCCGATCGATCCAAAATTCAATAGCAGCCGATGGGAAGGTTGCACCTTTCATTTGAGACTAAGTTTGGGCAAATCGGTCCAGCCATCTCTGAGAAAAATGAGTGACATTATTTGACACATACGCACATACATACACACACACACATACACACACACATACATACACACATACACACACACATACAGACTTTTTCCGATCTCGACGAACTGAGTCGAATGGGATATGACACTCGGCCCTCCGGGCCGGGATTAGGTTGGCGTTTTTCAGAGTGATTGCATAACCTTTCTATATGAGAAAGGCAAAACGGTCGATTTAAATTACAAAAAAATGCGCCATATCAGCGAGCGTGGCGTTAGTGAAGAGAATTTGACACAGAGCTAAATGCGTTACTTAGTTTCCGCTCACACCCGAAAACGTTACCGTCTTTTTAATCTCATGCAAACAAAAAACAAACAAAATGGGCCGGAAATCTGAAATTCATTCTTGTCGAGGTGCCCAAGGCGGGAGTTGTTCACAATCATTTCTTAAGTTACAACATAATGCCGATTGGACCATTTTCAATCAGGCTTGTTTAGTGATCAGTTTCAACCCAACAGGAGCTAAAACATTAAGTCGGAATTATTATGAATGATAGTAACTGTATATTTAGGTTTCGTCACGATCATTAAAAGTGGCATTTCTGCGCAGTAATGCCATTAATAACCCCTCGTGTTGGGGTACCTGATATCTGCGTGATTCTAAAAGAGAGACGGTAAAGAAGACAAAATACACCCAAAACAAAAATCTCTTGCAATTATTGCAAGCGACAATCACTTGCAAATAATGTTAGCATCGCTTGCAATTTTGCAGTTAAAGCCGCTTGCAATTTTTGCAAGCATATAAAAACACGTCATCTCTTGCTATACGTACATACGTTTCTTCAACACAACGGTCAAAGGATTGCCACCACATTTACGTGCCTATTCTGGTTGGTATAGCAACGAACGTCGAGTTTTTATTTACGGTCTGCCTTTTATTCATTCCTCACCAACATCATCAAACGCAGTATTGTGGCTTATTCATTACACACGAGGCAGCATCGAACTCGGGATATGCGAGTTTTAACGCTCGGTCTCTATGTGTAAGAACATGTCAGTGCTTATAGTCTGTGCTACGATGCTCAAGGGCATGAGTTCAAATCTGGGCTTCACTGTTCCTACATCCAAATGTTTATATATGACTTTTATTTTTTGGTCACCAAAACACATACATCGCTAATACATAGACAGAATTAATTTTTTTCTGTTTCTTGCATGCAAGCAAGCTTCTGGCAATTTTTGCACATTACCAGAACGCTTGCAATTTTCGTTCGTATTTATTGCATTAATGTAAGCGAATCTTACCGGTACGTTTTGGGTGTAGAAACAAAAAAAAATGAAAGACAATAAGAATTAATTTCCTCAATCAAAACAAAAACTGTTTTACCGTTGCTTAATTTTCCAAATATAGAACAATAAATAATTATTATGGGTCATTGAAATACAGTCGTTACTCTGCATTCTTTAAATTGGTCCATTGCAATCATTATTACATGGCCAAGGCTTCTCTCTGTCACGTTACATTTTTACGCATATTTCATAAAATAAGTCAGCAAAAACGATAAAATCAGATTCTATCCCAACTGCACATTATTAAGGTCACTAAATCGTACCTTTTACATTTCTTATAAAAGAAATGTATAGAATTCGCTCAAACTTTCAAGATTTTTTCCGAGGCCCGGAGGGCCGAGTCTTATATACCAATCGACTCAGCTCGACGATTTTGGACAATGTCTGTGTGTGTATGTAACGGACAAATTCTCATTCGTGTTTCTCAGCAATGGCTGAACCGATCTTATCCAAACCAATTTTTAATGTAAGACCTATCAAACAGTAAGAACGCTATTAATTTGTTTTTGATTCTGATGTTTAGTTTCCAAGATATGAATGTTTGAATGTGTAAAAATGGCGTTTCTTGCAGTTTTTTTTAAATTATCTGCCGAAATTGACAACATAGATTAACACAATATATTTTTAGGCAGCTTATACGAA
Source organism: Topomyia yanbarensis (assembly GCF_030247195.1). NCBI lineage: Eukaryota > Metazoa > Arthropoda > Insecta > Diptera > Culicidae > Topomyia > Topomyia yanbarensis. The sequence continues at coordinate 209,849,920 of NC_080672.1, read as the reverse complement.
TACCTTTCGATCGAACTATAGATTGTTGAAATCGGACTATTATCAAAAGAGATATTTAACATTAAATGCGGACGAAAGATTTTTATCATTTCCATTGCCAGAAATATGACCAAAAACATGAAATCTATTATTAACGCCAAAATTTAATGAGAATTTAATGGAGGCAATATGCCCTTTCTTATGGTATTGTGCTTTTGCTGATTAATCCCCCTATGAGTGAGATATTTTCACAAATTTTCTTGGAAGTGATTATATCGAAATGATGCCTTCAGCAAATTTGTAGCTCTTACTTTTTTTGAATAACTTTACTGAAAACTTCAAATATCTATTTTAATACTTTAAATTGCTTTAAACTTCAAATATCTATTTTGAATACTTGTTCAATATAGTAATAATCCTTTGAATTAAGCCAAACATTATTTCGATAAAACGAATTTTGTATTTCATTTTTCTATCTACAACCGCTAGAAATAATCACCGAACACTTCCAAGTTGTCTGGAAGGAACTTGATAACTTATCAGTGCAAAAATGTTCATTTGTGCGAACCTTCTGACTGCAATTTTTCTAACTTATGACCATCGAATTGATCTGAAACATATCGGAAAATGAAAAGCTACATAAATTACTCCAAGCTACGGCATAGCCAAGAAAAGGTTTTTGGGTTTAACACCATACACCCCAAACCCCCCCCCCCCCACCACCACCACACAAAAAAAAAATATTGTATTGAAGTTGAAAATTTATTGATGCTGACTGATTTAATTCAATATTACAATAACAATTATCTGATCCGTACATTAATAACCTGTTGTTGTAAAAATCATCAGGACTTTTGATAAATTGTCGGAATGGGGTCTTGATATGTAACTGATCTATTGGTCTTGATTTCACAGTTGTCTAATAGCATCAATATCAAATTCCTGCCTGAAAGCATTCCAATAGAAAATTCCAGAGTTCTGTATTCAATCATAATCCTCAGATTTCTTTTTAAATTGAGCTCGCTTTTGTAGAGATGTACTGTAATAAGGGTCTTTATTTAATAGGAAGCGAAGTTAAAATTGATTTAATGTCTATGAAACATAGAACTGCTCACCAAAAAATGCCTAACTTTCAACATTTGCTAAAAATGCCTTTCTCATTCACTCTAAAATTCGTCAATCTATTCCCGACCCGGAGGGCCGAGTGTCATATGCCAATCGACTTAGTTCGTCGAGATCGGAAAATGTCTGTGTGTGTATGTGTGTATGTGGAAAAAATGTGACCTCTGTTTCTCAGAAATGGCTGGACCGATTTGCTTATAGCTAGTCTCAAATGAAAGGTACAACCTTCCCATCGGCTGCAATTGAATTTTTTATTGATTGGACTTTTTTATTGATTGGAGTTACGAATTGAAGAGTGCAATTACACAGCAAATTACCATATAAACTGAAATGAAAAATTTTCAAAATCGAATTTGTATTTTTGATGCCAAATGACTTTAAAATGCATGAAACATTGAGATTTGATGTAAACTCGAAAAAAAAATGTTTGACAAAAATTGACTTTTTTGGACTTTGGTACATTTTTGCCTTTCTCATACAGAAATGTTATGCAATCACTCTAAAAATCGTCAATCATACCGGCCCGGAGGGAGTATGCGTAGTCTGGACAAATGAGAAAAGCACAATTTCACCACTAGGTGGATTAAAATAGGTTTTTATTTTGGGAATGCTTCGAGTTGAGACGAAAACGTAATATGATTAATAACGAGGATAACACTTTCCGAATGTAGAGAGAAATTTATGAAAAATGGCGATTTCCATTCGATTATAGCAGGCCCTGATCGATTTTGATGACCATTTGATTTTTGTTGTATGACCAATTATATGTATTGGTCAAATGTTCAAAAACAGTAATTTAAGGTCAAGATAGCATCATTTGGAAACCGCCAATTTCGGAGGTTTAGTATCTTCGATGAGTTTTACAAACGTTAAACGCATCATTTGATAAAATAATTTTGACGGTATATCGTCCAAGAAGTATTTATGGTGAATTTTCTCAGGTTAATATTCATGACTACAATAAAGTCTCAACAAATTCGCTAAAGACACGAACTTTGTTACTATTTTCTGAAAAATTAATTCTGCATAATTTTAAAACTTCAAAAATTACGGTTTCGAAATTATGCCGTTTGGACAGTAAGATCGATTTTCACCAAACCGAATTTCTGGCTACGCCGCTGACTTCAAGTAAGTAGAAACAAAGTCGTTCTACACTCGTTCACAAGAAACTTCTTCAAATGCTGAATATCTATTATAATACATTGAAACCCCGATTTTATCAGCCAAATATGAACATATTTTTTTTATTCAATTTTTTTATTTGATAAGGCAGGTTTGCGTTAGCTTAAAGGTGCCAATCTTGGTTTGTTTTACATTTCAAATTACTTAAAATAATTTTCGTTAGATTAAGAGGGTCATTTAGTTTTTATGGCAATATGGTTTGACATTTTTAGCAGGGAGATTAAATATGAACATATGGGCTCTAGCAGACGAACAAGACTGAATTCGAGTAAAGTCTTTCTTTAGTATGTTTTCCTTATCATGAAGATGGCAATATGCAAAAATAAAAAGTTCATCATAATCAGAAATAGTTATCAGACTATCTCAAGGGACGGGAAGAATATTTTAACAGCTTCAGTTTATTATAAAGAAAAAATTGCCCGATTTAGTCAATGTCCCCATTTTGTCAGCCTAAAATACACCTCATAAAAATGGGTCTTTATTGTATGTATTATTCACTGTGTTTCACGTTAATAGATACATTTCATTTTTGGGGATTTTTTATTGCATCGAACTACAACAATTTATAGGTAGTTTTTAAGGGGTTATTTTATAGACTTCTTCCAAAATTTGGCGAACCTATTCCAATTCGTATACCAATTAATTGGTATACTTAAGGGTTTATATGTTGCAGATAGAGAAAATAGTGAAATTTTCAGCTTTTTTCGTACACAATATTACGAAAGCTTATTAAACAATTTTTCCTAATAAGTTTGTGAAAATTATAAACTATATGAAATTTTTTAATAGCTTTATTTTTAATTTAACCGTGATTTTTTAATAAATAGTGACCATCGCTTCACAACACATTATGGAATAGAAATTAATTTTTAGTATTCTTTACAGATTTACCCGCTTTCAGAGCACTGTGCACCCAGTGTATTAACGCAAGTGACGGAACGTTATCGAAAAGTTTCGTGAAAATGAAAATTCCAGTAATGATGATGATTTTCCCAAACGGTTCGTTTTCGAGAGGTTTTTATTTGTTCTTTGGTATTAGGATTAGCGATAATAATTCAAATCAAGAATACTACTGGGAAGTCACCTTTAGAAAAAGTCGATGTCGAAGTAAAATTTGGAACTATGCACGCATGCACCTCAGAGATAGCGTGATATAAGGAGTTGCGATTTCATTTCAACGCTTTATTGTGAAAAGGGCGATACTTACAAATGTAAACATATGGCTTTTTTCATACATGCGAATGAGGGTTTTGAAACGCAACAAATTAACCTGAAAATTTGGATTCTACGATATTGCTTTCTTAAACTACAGCAAAAAATACAACGGGCGAAATTGTACTTTCTGTTTGTTTATTTAAAGTTTCGCACGCTCCATGCAAACAAACAGGGCGATACTATTTTTGCTAGCAGTTTAGAGGCGAAACTGTTTTTTGTGTATTTTTTTTAGGATTATCAAGCTGATACCAGCTGTAAATAGTAACAATGATCGCTATTGAAAAAACCCGGACGAAATCGGTGGTGTTAAACGGTAGTTATTGTAAAAAAAAACGTAAGAGCGATACTTCAACGCTGATAGGTGGGACCGAAAAAGTAAACAATCGCCAAGGAGGCGATACTATCATTTTGTCAATTTCAATAGCAAAAACAAATTTTAATTTAATAATTTCAAATACTTTATGAAGTTTTGGGTTTCGATCACTGAATCATGCAATCTAGAATGTAAAAAACACAACAGTTCTTAAATAGGAAATAAAACCAAGTCTGGAAATATTCGCTGTTGATTTTCTTTGAATGGTGTCACTGCTAGTATCGCCCTTTTCAAGAAAAAGCGTTGATTTCTTAGTTCTCAGTCGCGTTGGAAATTTGAGTAAAATATAAACTTCAAATCGATTCAAAACAAATTTCGATTTTTTTTGGCTCAGTACAATATATATCCCTTTTAGGAAAATTCAGTTTTCCCACCACAATGCATTGATTGAGAAATTTAGGTATTTTATTAACAGAGCATTAGCAATAATTCGTTTGTATGTCTATTTTATTGGTCATTTTTTCGCTTTCCCATTGATTTGGTTTGAGATTTTTAGCACTGCTGTTGTCCTATGCTGATTTGAGCGATTCTCTGAGTCCTGCCACTATCCCATGTAGTGTGTGTTATCAAAAACATCGCGAAGCATCAAGTTCTAAATATTCTCAATCGATATAATATCCGAAGAGAGTGATAAGAGTTATAAGAAATGTCTTATCACACTGTTAGGTGGATTAAAAACGTTTTTTTCTACAGAAAGTTATTTTCTATCAGGAACGGTTTTCGTGTTATTGTCATTTTAATACGTCTGTCTCGTTACACAATTTTCGCAGTGAGTTTGGAGGTTGCCCGACTAAATTGAAAAAATCTGTTCCGTTGGCCCCGAAATTTGCATGAACAGAGTTTTAAGTTGAAGCTTGGAAAATAAGGAAGAGTTTAAAATATAGTTTTCCTGAAGAAAAGCTTTGTTTTTGATTTTATGGAGTATTCTCAATGATCTGTCACGTTACAACCAGAATCTGTCACGTTATTTTTATTACAGAAAGCATATCGAGACAGTCGTGCACAAATCATCCTTGATCTGGGAACTGCGTATTAACGGAAAATTTCATGTTTATTTAGAAAAACTTATTGGTTTTGTTGAACAAACATGAATAACTTATGAAAAGGTCGTAATTTCACGAAGTAATATATTATGTCGAAAAAAAACTAAAATAACTTAAAAACATCTGCATTTTGAAGCACAATTTTTCAAGAGAATTTTGAATTGAAAAACCATTTTGAAATAGTTTCTATAACTAAATTATTTAAAGAAAAAAAATAAATTAAAATAAAAAAATTGAAATTTGAAAATTAAAAGAATTTTAAAATATGTTAAAACCATTTATTGTTATTTTCTCCACAATGCAATTAAAATTTAAACATTTTTTATCTGCAATTAAAATTTAGACGTGCTATGTTCTTGCGTTTGGTATCTGTTAGTTATTTATTAAAAGGGCGTATTTTTACTACTAGATATTTTTGTTGAAGAAAAAATCAAAATATTTCGGAAAATTTTTCTTAAGAGCACTTGCTTCGAAATTGTATTTAGTATTAGTATTGTATAAGAAAATTATATTTATGACTGGCAACTACTAAGAAATTCATTGTTTTCTATTTTTGGTCATCGTTGGTAAATGCTATCGTTTTTTGATTGATGTTTTTCGGTGATTATATTAAAAAAACTCTTACTGTTGACGTTTCAGCTTACTCGATTATAATTTCAGCCATATTCAGAACTCTTTACAATAAAAATACAAAAAATACAATAAATTTTACAGATTACAATTTACGTTAAAAACGATCACGACTTACATTTAACCCCATTCGCCTCTTGTTATCGCTGGGGGAAACAAATTTAAACTAAACCTACAGCGTCGTTGCTCCCTCGTCTCCTGTGAATTGCTGCGTTGATCGTAGCTTGTTGAGAAGTCCATTATACGTGCTAGAGAAGCTAGCTGCGTCACGTTGAAAATTCACAGCTCTCTCCTCTCGCAGCTTGATGTGGAGAACCTCAGCAGTCAGCCTATTGGAATCATTGTTGATTCTCTCCAATATACGCGTTCTGTTGAAATCGAACTGATGTCCACACTCCCTCGCATGCATGCATGCTGATGGGTTTCGCACGTCGATGCGAAGATTACCATTTTGCATTCGAAGAGTTGTGTTCATCATACGAATTGTGCACAAAAAAGAAACTTGTGAAAGTTCAGTACTGCCAGTTGTGGTCAAGCGTGGCTGCGTATATCTATTATCAGTTACTACGAATCGAGCAGAGTGATGATCTTGCAGGAGAAGAGTTTATAAAATGCCGTGTAATGGAAATCGGCATCGATAGTGCTTCAGTTCTGCAAACCAGTATGACGAAATCAAAGGCGAAACAAGAAGAAATGTTTATTCAACGAGGCATCAACCAGTGTTTGCTGTGTCAGGGCACACATGATTTACTGCAGTGTAAAATGTTCGAGTATCAGAAGCAGCAGCGACAATTTCTGAAACGCCATGATCTGTGCTACGTCTGTCTACAGTCAGGCCATTGCCGGATGGATTGCAATAGTGTTAATGTTTGCTGCCGGTGTGGTAATCGCCATGCTTCTGTCGCACATGACGCAGTAATGGCTATTGCGCAAGCCTTCGCCATCAATTGACTTCATCCATGCTCTTACTGTGAAGAAAATCACACGCTGTATCAGTGTGATAAATTTGGACGACTTTCAGCAGAAAAGAGGAAGGAGCTTGAGGTTGAGAAGAAGCTGTGCCTTAACTGTTTCCACGAAGGACTCGATGCCAGAATCCATCAAATTGCCGCCATCACAATCGTCTGAACTCTCGATCGAAGCAGATCGTTTTCTTGTGCTGTGCATAGAATAGATCAATATAAATATATACATTGTTTGCGGCAGGCTTTGTTCGCCGGTGCCTAGGTTGGTGAAGTGAATAGTTCAATAACCGGACAAGCCGCTATATAAGCTAAGTATCTTTTTTTTCTCATTTCCCTTTCCCCCGATCTGTCGCTACTTCTTAGATCCCTTTCCCCTGAATATAAGTTTCATCTCTCGTTTACACCACGTGCTATCCTCGTGCCTAAATGGCCGAGGGCGAAGTAACATTGGATGGGAATGATATTCCCATGGATATACCGGATAAACCCGAAATTACTCCCTCCCCTGATTCCCCCAGTCCTCCTCGTATTAAAACATACCCACCCAGTTCAACTGGGCCCTGGGTGGTCTATTTCCGGCCCATTACGAAATCGCTTAATATTTTAGAGATCTCACGGGAGCTGACTGCTAACTACCCGGCCGTAGCTCAGATAACACGTGTTAGAGCTAATAAGATACGCATATTAGTGAATGACCTCGACCAGGCAAACCAGATTGCTCGCAGCGAGCGCTTTACAAAGCAATTTAAGGTGTATATACCTTGTTTGGCAGTGGAGATCGACGGGGTCGTTGCCGAACCGGGTTTGAAGTGCGAAGACGTGTTGAAGTATGGAGTTGGTTGCTTTAAGGACCCCTCACTTGAACATGTGAAGATTCTGGAATGCAAGCAATTGTATTCAGCAAAAACTGAGAATAATAAGACAACTTATTCATTGTCAGACTCGATTCGGGTGACTTTCTCCGGGTCTTCCCTCCCCAACTATGTCCTCCTGGATAAGGTTCGTCTACCGGTTCGCCTGTTTGTACCGCGGGTAATGAACTGCAGCAATTGCAAGCAGCTGGGCCACACAGCCACCTATTGTGGCAATAAGAAAAGGTGCGGCAAATGCGAGGGAGAACATGAGGATGACTCTTGCAGTGGAGAAACTGAGAAGTGTATTTACTGCGGGGGCCTTCCGCATGATCTTAAATCATGCCCCGCGTACAAACAGCGCGGGGATAAAATTAAGCGCTCCCTTAAGGAACGCTCGAAGCGCTCTTATGCAGAAATTCTTAAGAATGCTTCGCCATCTGTCCCTTCCGAAAATTCCTTTGCTCTTTTGGCTGGCGTTGAGCAAGAATCTGACGACCCACAAGAGGGAACATCTTTGGTTAACCCATTGGAGTCCAGGAAGAGGAAAAATCAAGCTTCCCCTAGATTGCCTCGTAAGGGTGCCAAGGTGTCGTCCACTCAGAGTGCGCCAACTACAATCAATAAATCCAACGGAAGTGATGCACTAAAGCCGAAGCAATTTGCTCCAGGACTTGGAAATTTTAATTCTAACAAGGAGTATCCACCACTTCCAGGGACACCAAAAACCCCAAGTGTTCCCTTTTTTCAAACAAATACTCAGTCCAGTAGCGGACTAATGAAATTTTCTGACATAGTGGACTTAATTTTCACAGCTTTCAATGTTACTGATCCTCTTAAAAGCATTCTGATACATTTTCTCCCTATGGTGCAAACATTTTTGAAACAGTTGACTGCTAAATGGCCCCTCCTTGCAGCGATCGTATCCTTCGATGGCTAAGTCATCAAACGAGGTCACTGATTCGATCACTGTCCTACAGTGGAATTGCAGAAGTATCCTCCCGAAAATCGATTCCTTCAAATTCTTACTAAACAGTTTAAAATGTGATGTTTTCGCATTATGTGAAACTTGGTTAACTTCCGATATAAATCTCAACTTCCACGACTTTAATATAATCCGTCTGGATCGAGAAAACCCTTATGGAGGAGTACTTTTGGGGATCAAAAAGTGCTATTCTTTCAACCGAATTAACCTCCCTTCGACACCAGGCATTGAAATTGTCGCTTGTCAAGTTCTAATCAAAGGTAAAGACCTTTGCATTGCTTCCATCTATATTCCTCCTAGAGCCTCAGTAGGGCACCGAACGCTTTGTAATATCACGGAATCCTTACCGGCACCGCGGCTAGTTCTGGGAGACTTTAACTCGCACGGTACGGTATGGGGCTGTCTTCATGATGATAATAGATCAACATTAATCCAAGATCTTTGCGATAATTTCAACATGACCATCTTAAACACGGGAGAAATGACGCGGATTCCTACACCACCAGCACGCGCAAGTGCGTTGGATTTGTCGCTTTGCTCGACATCGCTACAGTTAGATTGCATGTGGAAGGTGATCCCCACGGTAGCGATCATTTGCCTATCGTGATTTCAATTGCTAACGGTTCAAGACCATCGGAAACAATCAATGTCTCGTATGACCTCACACGGAACATTGATTGGAAGAGTTACGCGACCGCGATATCCGTTAAAATCGAATCCACTCAAGAACTTCCTCCGGAGGAAGAGTACAGGTTTTTGGCTGGCTTGATTCTCGACAGTGCGAATCAAGCTCAGACTAAACCAGTACCCAGCGCGAATACCCATGGACGGTCTCCCACCCTGTGGTGGGATAAAGAGTGCTCAGAGCTGTACGCGGAAAAGTCCACTGCATATAAGGCCTTCCGGGAAGACGGGTTACCCGCTAGCTATCTACAGTACGCGTCGTTAGAAAGGCGAATGAAGAGTCTAATGAAAGCCAAAAAACGCAGTTATTGGCGCCGGTTCGTCGACGGGTTAACGAGAGAAACAGCGATGAGCACTCTTTGGGGTACGGCTCGACGTATGCGTAACCGTAATAGTACCAACGAGAACGTGGAATATTCAAACCGTTGGATATTCGCTTTCGCCAAGAAGATCTGTCCGGACTCTGTCCCGGTACAGAAAACGTGCCGCGCCGCGTCTCCTCCCGATACCGCGAACGAAACACCGTTTTCGATGGTGGAGTTCTCACTTGCTCTCTTATCGTGCAACAATAACGCCCCAGGGTTAGACAGAATTAAATTCAACTTGCTGAAGAATCTGCCTGACACTGCAAAAAGGCGCTTGTTGAATTTATTTAACAAGTTTCTTGAGGGTAACATTGTCCCTTATGAATGGAGGCAAGTGAAGGTCATCGCCATCCAAAAACCAGGAAAACCAGCCTCCGACCACAACTCGTATCGGCCGATTGCAATGCTGTCCTGTATTCGGAAGTTATTCGAGAAAATGATCTTGTTTCGCCTCGACAATTGGGTTGAAGCAAATGGCTTACTGTCAGATACACAATTTGGCTTCCGCAAAGGCAAAGGGACGAACGATTGCCTTGCGTTACTTTCTACAGAAATCCAAATGGCCTATGCTAACAAAGAGCAGATGGCATCAGTCTTCTTGGATATTAAGGGGGCTTTTGACTCAGTTTCTATCAACATTCTGTCAGAGAAGCTGCACCAGCATGGTCTTTCGCCAATTTTAAATAACTTTTTGCTAAACCTGTTGTCTGAAAAGCACATGCACTTTTCGCATGGCGATTTAACAACATTGCGATTTAGCTACATGGGTCTTCCCCAGGGCTCATGTCTAAGTCCCCTGCTCTACAATTTCTACGTGAATGACATTGACGATTGTCTTGCCAATTCATGCACGCTAAGGCAACTTGCAGACGACGGCGTGGTCTCTGTCCCAGGGCCCAAATCTGCCGACTTGCAAGGACCATTACAAAATACCTTGGACAATTTGTCTGCTTGGGCTCTTCAGCTGGGTATTGAGTTCTCCACGGAGAAAACTGAGTTGGTTGTTTTTTCTAGGAAGCGTGAGCCGGCGCAACTCCAGCTTCTATTAATGGGTGTAACGATCAATCAGGTTTTCACATTTAAATATCTCGGGGTCTGGTTCGACTCTAAAGGTACCTGGGGATGTCACATTAGGTATCTGAAACAGAAATGCCAACAAAGGATCAATTTTCTCCGAACAATAACTGGAACATGGTGGGGTGCTCACCCAGGAGACCTGATCAGGTTATACCAAACAACGATATTGTCGGTGATGGAGTACGGGTGTTTCAGTTTCCGCTTCGCTGCGAACATACACTTCATCAAACTGGAGAGAATCCAGTATCGTTGCTTGCGCATTGCCTTGGGTTGCATGCACTCGACCCATACGATGAGTCTCGAAGTGCTGGCGGGCGTTCTTCCGCTAAAAAATCGATTTTGGGAACTCTCATATCGATTGCTCATCCGATGCGACATTCTGAACCCGTTGGTGATTGAAAACTTCGAGAGGCTCGTCGAGCTTAATTCTCAAACCCGATTTATGGCCTTGTACTTCGACTACATGGCACAGAGCATTAACCCTTCTTCATATACTCCCAACCGTGTTCGTTTCCTAGATACTTCTGATTCTACTGTATTCTTCGACACATCCATGAAGGAAGAGATTCGTGGAATCCCGGACCATATACGCCCGCAAGTGATCCCCAATATATTTTATAATAAATTCCGAGAAGTCGACTGTGACAAAATGTTCTACACTGACGGATCAAATCTCGATGGGTCCACTGGCTTCGGTATCTTCAACAATACTATCACCGCTTCATTCAAGCTCAATGATCCCGCTTCAGTTTACGTCGCAGAGTTAGCTGCAATTCAGTACACCCTTGGGATCATCGACACTCTGCCCACAGATCACTACTTCATCATTTCGGACAGCCTCAGCTCCATCGAGGCTCTTCGTGCGATGAAGCCCAAAAAGCAATTCCCATATTTCCTGGGGAAGATACGGGAGTCCTTGTGTACGTTATCTGAAAAATCTTATCAAATTACCTTTGTTTGGGTCCCCTCTCATTGCTCTATTCCGGGCAATGAAAAGGCCGACTCATTAGCAAAGGTGGGCGCATTAAATGGTGACATATATGAAAGACCAATCTGCTTCAACGAATTTTTTAGTATTTGTCGTCAGAGGACACTCAGCAGTTGGCAAACCTCGTGGAGCAATGGTGAACTTGGACGATGGCTACATTCCATTATCCCAAAGGTATCAACGAAGCCTTGGTTCAGGGGGATGGATGTGTGTCGGGATTTTATTCGTGTAATGTCCCGACTTATGTCCAACCACTACACCTTGGATGCGCATTTGCGGCGTATTGGGCTTGCGGAGAGTAGTCTGTGCGCTTGTGACGAGGGCTATCACGACATCGAGCACGTTGTCTGGGTATGCGCCGGGTATTTGGACGCCAGGTCTCAGTTAAAGGATTCCCTTCGGGCCCGAGGTAGACCACCCAATGTCCCAGTCCGAGATATCCTGGCAAATCGTGATTTCCCCTATATGTCCCTTATTTATACTTTCATAAAAACGATAAATATCCCAATTTAGCCCCTCTCTTTTTATTTCTCGTTTTAGAAGTTTTCTCCTGCCTTTTGGGACCGATCAGCTCCAGACTGCAACTATGTAACCGCCGTCGCACTTACCACTACGGAAACTGAAGCGAGAGCGACTCGAGGTCCGATGACTTTTGAAGGATTCCCCGCGGGTCCGAAGAATACCATCCGCCAATCCGACCTACTAGACTGAGGCGCTAATTTGTCTCGCTGATCTCCCGTTTGCCCGAAAGTTGCAAGTTTTGCTCTTCTCTCCCGGTCACCATCTACGCTTTCTCTCCCCTGTCCTTGATACAACTGCTTCTACAGCCCCCTCTGAATATCTTGACCAAGCATAAGTCTCCGCTAAAAAAGTTCAAATTTGTATTCTGTATTCCTAGTTTTAAGATAGTTGTAATTTTACCTCTTTGTTAAAACTATTGTCCCCCATCTTGTAAATAGAATTGTATCCCTAGTTTTAAAACACCGGTGAATTTTCTCATAAACATTTGTTCCCCCTTTTGTGTACCAAACTATATTGTTAGTTTTAAGATAACTGTAAATATTTCCTAAAAAACTATTACTATTGAATTCCTTGTTTTAAAATTTTTCATAAAAAAAAATCTTTTGCTCCCTCTCTTGTATATAGAATCTTATTTCTAGTCTTAAGATAGCTGTAAAATTTTTCTTTTTAAAAAAAAATATTTCGCCATTGTAACCTCCTAGTTTTAAAATATCCAAAATGTAAAAACAAAAGAATTTGGCACCGCCAAGCTAACGCATTTGTGCCTATCAAATAAACGAAATGAATAAAAAAATTGCCGCCATTGTGGTCAACGTCTCATTCCTTGCTGCATTTAGTGTACGGACCAGCAGTGCGTTATTGATCTCCATTTTCTGTTTAAATTTACCCCAAGTCATCGTCATCTTATACCATCTGATCAACGAATGATCAATTTATCGGCCATCGAGAGATCACAGTACAATAAAAAGTTAACGACGTTTCATCAACGAGTAGCACGGACACTCGGACCTGATGCAGTATATCAACGGAAGAGATCAGCAGTATATTTTGGATAATCGTAAAGAAGATACATCGCTACAGTTAGACTGTAATCAACGCACTCAGCAAATATCAGTAGAACGGCGGGCAGCATTAGCAACATAAAGTCCGAAAGTAGCAGTCTTTGAAGTACACGATCCATTCGTCGGGAAAACTGTTTGGTTCGAGATGGTAACCGAGTCCAGCAGTAGCAACAAATCATCCAGCAGACCAACGTAATTTTCAACATATAATTCTACAAATTAGCTATAAATAGCGAGGAAGGATAAGAGCCATATATATTTTCCAGTTCTTCAATATTAATATGAAGTGTACATAAAATCAGAATCAGTTTACACAACAAGGTACGAATACAGATTAGGACTACTAGGTGTTAGTATTACTTTGAAATAGTGCATATTTCAAGGCGGGCGGAATATTTACGCTCAATATACATTTCCAGTACAGTTTGCGAACCACTAAAATTATCCAGTTTTGTGCATCTCTAGTTCTACCTTCAGTATAACTTGTATATACAGATAGATAGTTTCTCGGTCACTCATTTGAGTTTCATATACATACAGTGTGAGCCATATGCGCACCACACAAAACTGTGTTCATTATAAAATATGTCAATGCATATCGTTGAGTCCGTTATAGAAAGCAGGTAGAAACAGAACAGTTTATTTGTTTATTTGTTGTACCATCACCAACTGACCCCTTGACCCCAATGGTGGGTACTTAAACTAATTACATTTCAGAATACGCATTATTTTAGTTTTTATCGAATTCCTTGTCATGTTGAAGTCAAACGCCGTCGCCACACTGTTAAACACACGCTGGAGTCCGGTAACAGCGCTCTGGCGCACATAGTTAGTTATCCTGAACGGGACTCGCAGAAGAGAGTTATTGCGCAGAGCTCGAACGCGAGCTTGAAGATCGAGGCGTCCGAGGATTGTAGGGCAATCCAACCTGGCAGACAGTAAGTCCGAGACGAACAGGGCTCGAGAGCAGTCCCTTCGGATGCTTAGAGTATCGAGCTGTATTAACTGACAACGGTTTTCGTAGCTCGGCAGCTGAAATCTGTTTTGCCAAGAAAGATGTCGGAGTGTAAAGCGTATGAACCGGCATTGGACGGCCTCGATTCTGTCGACACCGTTCTGGTAGTAAGGGTTCCAAACAGCAGAACAATATTCCAGTGTTGAGCGAACCAGCGCGCAATAGAGAGATTTTAAACAGTATACGTCCTTAAAGTTTTTCGATATTCGGAAGATGAACCCAAGCTGTCTTGAAGCCTTATCCACAATGGATGATGTATGTGGTTTGAACGTTAGTGCCGAATCCATGATGACTCCGAGATCCTTGTCGTTAGAGTGTCTTGGAATACTCGAGTCGAAGAGATGGTAGTTAAACTGAATCGGATGGCGTTTCCGCGTGAACGTAACGATTGAGCATTTGCTCGGGTTTAAAACTATTCTGTTTAGATCACACCACGTACTAAAGCTGTCCAGTTCCCTCTGAAGAAGCTCGGCATCGGTTTTATCCCGTATTTGTTGAAAATTTTTCATGTCGTCGGCAAAAGAAAGGCGGGGTCCTTGTAATTCGATGTTGACGTCATTAAAGTAGAGGAGGAATATCACTGGACCGAGATGGCTTCCTTGTGGGATGCCGGATGTAGCGAAGAATGGTGTAGATAGACAGTCCTTAATTCTGATTTGGAGTTGCCTTCCATCGAGGTAGGAACGAAACCAGCGCAGTAGTTGTCCATGAATACCGAGTTTGTCCAGCTTCGCTATTGCGATATCATGATTGATTTTGTCGAAGGCCGCAGATAAATCCATGTAAATAGCATCGGTTTGCAATCCGTCAGCGAATCCATCGAGTACATATGTTGTGAACGAGAGCAGGTTAGTCGTTGTCGATCATTTAGGCACAAAGCCGTGTTGATCGTCTGCAATGTAGTGTTTGCAGTGAAAGAAAAGAGGGTCCAAGACAACCAATTCGAATAGTTTTGATACAGCACTCAAACACGAGATTCCCCGATAATTGTCAATGTTCGATTTGTTTCCTTTTTTGTGAACTGGAAACATGTGTGCTGCTTTCCAACAGGAAGGGAATGTTTCAGTATTGAGTGATATGACATAGGCTCGCCGAAGTGGTTCAAAAAGCCCGCTGATGCACTTTTTGACAAAAACGAGGGAACGCCATCTGGGCCCGGAGAACTAGGTGCTTTCAGCTTGGAATTTGCTGCAAGAATGGCAGCATTATCGACACAAATTCGGTTGATGGTTCGTCCTAGAGAAGGAGTTAGATTTGAAGCGGCAGCGACTTGTTGTGGGGAAAGGTTCTCGTCGGAAAAAAAAACGCTTGAAAATTTGTCGGAAAACAATTGGCAAATTTCCTTAGTGTCGGTGCCTAAAACTCTATTTAATGACATACACGATGGTAACCCGAATTCTTTTCGCTGCTCGTTCACATATTTTCAAAACGACTTGGGCTTGGATTTCAGTTGACGTTCGACGTTTCGCTGGTATCTAAAAAAGGCACGTCTGCTTTGCTGTTTGTATTCGTGGTTGAGTTGAAAGTAGTAGTTTCGTAATGCAAGTGTCTTATGCTTCGTGAATTTTTTAAATGCGGCTGTTTGGCAGTTTTTAATCGTCTAAGCACTGTTGATTGCCAGGGAGGGTGTTGATTTATGCTGACTGTTCGTTTTGGCACATGACGGTCGATTAGGTAGTTAAGAATATTAGAAAACGTCATCGCTGCTTCGTTCGCGTCATCATTGTTAAGATTTTCGTCCCAGTTTATATCCAACAGCGTGCTAACGATACTGTCGTAGTCAGCGTTTTTAAAATCGTAGACGATAGAGCTTGAGACGTCTTCAAAACTCACTCCTAGGTTACCAGCGAGTACAAGATGTAGTGGGGGATGATGGCGCACATTCTGGACTAAAGGTATCGGAGCGGCGCAGCAGTACGGAGCGTAGTCCCGGGCACTTACAAAGCAGAGGTCCAATGTACGACCATTCTCGTTGATGGTATTATTAATTTGCCGAAGAGTTGCGCTGTAGTTGTCCAAGATACAACTGGCATTGTTGATAAGCACAGACTTTTCGATATCCAATCGTAGAAATCCATTACTTGCCGGGCACCAGGTCAAGCCAGGTAAATTGAAGTCGCCCAGTATAACAATATCATCAGACGGGGCAGCGATCGAGGTGATGTTATTGGATGACGGATCAGGTTCTGCAGAGAGCGAATCAACTGCATCGCGCCCCAGAATGTAGCGATCATCATCGGCGAGAGAAATGGTTGACATCTGGTCACAAGATGTTAGAGCAAAAGGCAAATTACTGGAAGCGAAGAATACATCAGCGCTTGAAGTGTTCGGATCAGATGTATACTTGCCATTTGTGGCGGGTTGGAAGACCCTTTCACCCATCCCACACACAGGACCGGGACGACTGATGATCGCTGGCTGCAATTGCTCGACTGTGGCGGTGGGATCGAGGGCTTCCATAGTGCCAACTGCGTTGCGTCCCAGTATGCGTTGAACCCCGATGGAGCGATGCGGAGAGCAGGAACGGGACGGTAGTAGCTTAAGGCGAGAGGTGGACGATGAACTAGAAGCGTGAATCGGTTTAACCGTTGTATCGTTAAAATTTGTATAATTCTTGCCGAGAAAGGCGTGTGACCTTTTACTAGGACGGTCACAATACTACCCTTGGTCACTGAGTCAGCTAAAATTACATTACCATATTTATTGTCATTTTTTGTTTTGCGTGTACATAAATAACAACGCACGGTCCCCGTTACGTGTTTGACGAGGCCTGTTCTTTGTGTACACCGGTAAAAATATTGTTAGTAAATGTCTAAGTAAAACATAAACGTCACGTCGGTTATCACTCCATGTTTTCATGTTTGAGTTTCGTTTAAGTTTTGCTTAGTAGTCCTGGTTGGTGTCAAAGTTAGATTTTGTTATTTATTTATTTATTTATTTATTTATTTATCTATTTGTTATTTATTCGTTCATTACTATTTATTATATTTATTGAATTACTCATTTTGTATATACAATCTCAATTTATATTATACTTAATTATTATATCATACTATCTCTTGTTATTCTATTAAAATATTATGTAAAACTGGGAAACAAGTTACATGTATTAAAATATTTGTCATTCGCTATAAAAATTTGAATTCAAAAAAATTATATTACGACGCCAACCCTAAACGATAAATGTAAACGTCTGTTGTCATCATTATAACGTCTGCCGTCATCATCATACTGTCATCATGATAATGTCATCGTCATCGAATGCGGGGCGGTTTGATGCGGGTGATCGGAGGCAGGGCCCGGAGGGAAACTGTTTGGAAACCGGACAAGGAGAGGATAAAAGGGTCCAGAATAGCAAGATCCGGTCTCTTATAGTTAATTGAACCCGGTGGAGTAAGTACCAGCACAAGCGGTCACACGTCAAACGTGCCCGCGAGTTTCGTTCGGTAGCCAGTATTGTGTGGAAGACCGGTCCGTGAAGAAAAGCCCTAAGCGGGCAAGTTATACGCTATTGTGTACGCCATTACAACCCTAGTACCTAAAGGGTTTGGTAGTTAACCGTTGTGAAGAAACAACTCGCTCGACTTTGTTGAACTCCTATACAAACAGTGCGCGTAGTGTCACTCCCCGGGTCGCTTTGTGTAAAGCCGGCCTTCGTATAAAAAAAACGGCCGAATTGCTGCTAACGAAGACCCCTCATCATCATCGTCATCGCCAGGCACTGACTGCACCCTCTCCGGCAGGCCCGCCGTTGATCGCCCCGCACCTCCCCTGGATTGCTGCATGTCGACCAACGAGTTACACGGCCGCAACGAAGCACCACGCGGTGCCCAACAAGGAAGATGTCAGCAAAATAAAATGCGCAAGTAAAATTATCCCTTTTTGTTTTAAAATTATTCCCTACCCCAACAAAAAGTGAAACTAAATTAAAATTAAATAAAAATGTCTGGTCTTTAAGTGTAATTTAGCTGTGTCGTCTATTTTTTTTGTTAAGTGAGTCCATTTGCTTGTTTCCGCTCAGTTCGACTTCCGCTCAGTGACCTTTGGTATTTGAAGGGTTGAAAGTTCTCCCACGTGTAAATTTCCTCTGGAGACAATAAGAAAATGACCCTAGCCGGTGACTAAGGTGGTACGGCCACCTCGTGTAGTAAAAAGTGAATTGTAACAATTGGCGCCCAACGCAAAAAAATATTAAGAAAAAGTGCTTTGCTTCCAAGACCAGAAGCAAACCCCTTTTTCGTTGTGTCTCCCGGGGAAATTCAATTACTCGCGTAATTTTCATTAACGTTTGGTCATTAGGTCGATGTGTTGTCCAAAAAGCAGTCCGAGAGTAAAACTTCGAACCGTTTTAATGCGGATTCTTGCGAGTGATGAAAAAACCTGCAAATCATACGCCGTACATTGCAGATGTAGAGCAGAAATACTGATTGATTTCCTTTATTAAAAATAGGGTGGTTCTAAAATGATTGAATTAAATTGGATTTAATTGTATTTTTCTACTTTTTTGTGTTGTTACTAAGTTTATTTAAATTATCATTTCTAGGAGTATATTTAAGTGTTTGGTCGTTAACTTATAGTTTAATTAAAAATGGCTGCTTCACGCTTTACATTTGATCAAGCCAGTGAGTTGTTAGTAAAGTGGTATTCTGATTTGAAAGTTGAATTTCTTTCGGATGATGAGCTTGACCATGAACTGATAGTTCGGTCTGTCATCATAGGGGAAAGTTTTGATCGAACACGCAAACGGAGATGGTTAAGGGATCAGCTAAAAGCTGAGAGGGAGAATTCGACTGAAAAACGTTCGCTCCACGTGTCAATCGATTCAGGCAAAGAGATTACTGTATGTACTCAAAAATATTCGGACTTGAAAAAGGCTTTGGGGCAAGAAGAGAATGACGACGCAAAGATGGCGTATTATGCGAGGATGTTGCATGTGGGTGTGCGCATAGTGACCGTTTTGTCTAACGCACGTGGCTCGCCCAATTTGCATAGTTTTTTACAAAATACACTGGTTGAATTAGTGGAAACCATTGACCCAATTTTCGGTAATTTAACAATTCCCAATCAGAATAATCAGGATAACGATGATTCGGAGGAACATACGCCAGACGAAGATGAAATAAATCAGGAAGCAGAAAACGAAGATCAGGAAATAATTAACAACCCTAGGCAGTCAGTTTTATCGCAGGCTGACCTTGAATGGATCCACTCATTGCAGGCAAGAATAGTAGATTTGGAACACGAGTTAGCACGACGCAGGGAAGTAAAAGATGCCGGGACGCAAACCTTTTTTGACTTTGCCATGCCGTCAAATAGCCAATCGTACCGCAATCCTAATTTTCCTGATTCCTCTCCTGCTAGTTTTACATCCCTAATCCGCCAGAATCCTTTTATTTCCTCTTCAAATTACCCTAGATTTCAAAATATTAACCAGATTCCTTCAGAAATTCGTCCAACAATTCCGATTCAAAATGCCACATACTCCGTTCATTCCCTCCCTGGCAATAACCCACTTCCTATACCGAACCGTACGTCCGCAAATGCATATTCTATCCCTATTCAGAACCGCCACTGTTTGCCGGTATCTAAATGGAACATCACAAAATATAGCGGTGATGACCAAGGTTTGAAGCTGAATGAGTTTTTGGAACTGATTCAGGTTTTATCCCAAGCTGAGCACGTGTCAGATGTGGAACTGTTTGAGTCGGCAGTACATTTGTTTGCGGGATCAGCCCTTAAGTGGTATATGACTCAGCGAACCACAGGCAGACTGCTGAATTGGCAGCATCTTGTCTTCGAGTTGAAACGAACCTATATGCACCCTGATCTTGACGCCCTGATAAAAATGAAAATTTATCAGCGGAGGCAACAAAAACACGAATCCTTCCATGAATACTACTTTGAGCTAGAGAAACTTTTTCGCACGATGAGTGTGCAAATTCCCGAACACGAGAAAGTTCAAATACTTCAGCAAAATATGCGGGTTGATTATAAACGGCAAATGACATTCATCCCCATTATAGATTTGGAAACACTGGTCGCCGCCGGTCAGAAACTGGACGCGCTGAATTTCTCGGCGTACAACAAGGTCTTTGGTACCGAGAAGACTATTCAGGCCGTCCAAGGGACAGAGTCCAATCCCAAAAAGAAGGCAAACAAGCAACCACAATCTCAGCACAGTGAGCCAATCGCTACGGTTTCGCAACCGAATAGGAATGTTTCTAACACATCCACCAATCCTCAAAACAATCAGTCGCGGGCAAACCAACCTCCCCCAAAAAGTAATGAGCTCTCTCACAATGTGTCGACGAATCAAGGCTCGTCGCGTAATCCCACCGCCCGGGAACAGACTGCGATGTCATCTGCATGTCAGTCTCGCCCCCAAATTACTTTGGAAGATTTAATTACCGCGCACTCGCCCCCACCACCCAATACTTGCTACAACTGTGGAAGAATTGGACACCATGTAGCTATGTGCAGATTACCACGTACACTTTTCTGCAGCACTTGTGGTCTTCGAGGGTTCCCGACAAATTATTGTCCCTATTGTCAAAAAAACGGCCCGCACGCGAGCCAAATTCGCCGTTCGCAGTGCCCAGACGCGTAAACCAAATCTCTAGTCTCCCAAGGGTTCCCCCGCCCTTCTGGGAAAATGCAACAGAGAATCTGTACCCCAAATCTTCAGAAACGTTTCAAATAATTTACCCATTTCCAAACGACAACCGACCGTATGTTTCAGTAAAAGTGTACGGCCTTTCGATTCGTGCCCTTCTTGATAGCGGTAGTAATCACACGCTAATCAGTGAAAAAATTTTCAAGCAGTTCAAATATAAAAAGCTGCATCGTCCCTCCAAAAATGTTGTCCTTCGCTCGGCTAGCGGAGATGAACTCCAAATTCTTGGGCAGGTTCAACTGCCATTTAAACTCGAAGGTTGTGTTAGAATAATTCCGACACTGGTTGTGGCCAACCTTTCCATCAATTGCATCTGTGGTATGAATTTTTGGGAGAAATTCCTGATTCAACCCACAATGCATGATACCATAAACAGCGAGCGCCAAGCTACCGTCGCGGAAATCAATCAACCCACTCCCGAGACATTTTTAACTTCCAAAGAAAAGGAAGAGATTGAAAAGGTCAAGAGACAATTCGTTCCCGCGCGGGAGGGTGAATTGACTATGACTAGCTGTGCCCAACATCGTATTGTGCTGGCGAAAGAATGGGCAACCAAACCCCCCGTTCGCCAGTTCCCTTACGTAATGTCCCCTAAGACGCAAGATCTGGTTGCCGTTGAGCTTCAGAGACTCTTGGATCTGGGAATTATAGAACGAAGTAGTTCGGATTGGTCGCTCAATTGCGTGCCAGTTATAAAGCCAAATAAAGTGAGATTGTGTTTGGATGCTCGAAAAATTAACGAGAGAACAGTTCGTGATGCGTACCCTTTGCCCCACCCTGGCCGTATTTTGGGTCAACTACCGAATGCAAGATATTTGTCTACAATAGACTTGTCGGAAGCATTCCTCCAAGTACCTTTGGATAAGGAATCGCGAAAGTACACGGCATTTAGTGTACAGGGCAAAGGGCTGTTCCAGTATACCCGTATGCCTTTCGGTTTGGTTAACAGTCCGGCCACATTGGCCCGGCTGATGGACATGGTTCTAGGTCACGGTATACTGGAACCGTACGTTTTCGTTTACCTCGACGATATCGTCGTGGTAACGGAAACGTTTGCGCATCACCAACAGCTCTTAACTGAGATTGCTCGTCGCTTGAAAGACGCCAATCTGAGCATTAACCTCGAAAAATCGAAGTTTGGAGTGACCGAAATTCCCTTCCTCGGTTATCTTCTACGCACCGATGGTCTTAGAGCCAATCCAGACAAAATTCGCCCTATTGTCGAATATGAAAGGCCTAATACCATAACCAAGCTTAGAAGATTTCTAGGAATGGCGAATTATTACCGGCGCTTCATTCCGGATTTTAGCGGGGTCACTGCTGCCTTATCGGATCTCTTGCAGTCAAAATCCAAAACCATTCGTTGGAGTGAAGCGGCTGAAAAAGCATTCTGCCAGATTAAAGAGCGTCTGATCTCTTCCCCCGTCTTGAAAAGCCCAGATTTCAGTCGCCAATTTACCATACAAACGGATGCAAGCGACGTGGCAGTGGCAGGAGTGTTAATACAAGAGCAAGATGGAACAGAACACGTGATTTCTTACTTCTCGCACAAATTAACCACACCTCAAAAAAACTACCACGCTGCTGAAAAGGAGGCTTTGGCGGCAATCTTATCCATCGATGCTTTCCGCGGGTACATTGAGGGGTACCATTTCACCCTCATTACCGATTCGTCCGCCCTTACACACATCCTGAGTACCAAGTGGAAAGTCGGATCTAGATGCAGCAGATGGGCGTTGAACCTTCAACAGTTTGACATGACCGTCCGGCATCGTAAGGGAAAGGAAAATATTGTGCCGGATGCCTTATCTCGAAGCATCGCGACAGTTGTCGATTCCACTTGGTATTCTTCAATGTTAAGCAAGGTAACCGACCGCCCCGATGACTTCGTGGACTTTAAAGTGGAAGATGGCCAACTTCACAAATTCGTCACTTCCCACAACAATCCTTGTGATGCTCGGTTTGAGTGGAAGCTAGTTCCTCAGCCAGCGGAGTATAACAAGATACTCGAACACTGTCACGACGCTTGTTTTCACCCCGGGTACGATAAAACACTCGCACGAGTTCGACAACGGTTCTACTGGCCCAAAATGGCAGCAGAAGTTCGTCACTATATACAAAAATGCACAACGTGCAAAGAAATAAAGGCTACGTCTGCACCGATGGCCCCTGAAATGGGAAAAATGAGAATAGCCACACGCCCGTGGCAAATAATCTCAGCCGATTTCATTGGCCCCCTCCCCCGCAGTCGTCGTGGTAGTCAGCACCTGTTGGTAGTTTGCGATTACTTCTCCAAGTGGGTGATACTCCAACCGGTGAAAAGTGTCGCTAGTTCACCAATGTGCAATATTCTGAGAGACCAATGGTTTCTGCGAAATTCGGTTCCAGAGGTCATAATAACCGACAATGGTAGCAGCTTTGTCTCTAAAGATTTCAAAGAACTTTTAGAGCGGTTCGGAATTGCACATTGGTTGAACTCGCGATACCACTCACAAGCAAATCCAGTTGAGAGAGTAAACCGCACTATCAACGCTGCTATCCGGACGTATGTCAAGGAAGACCAACGTTTGTGGGACACACGAGTTCATGAAATCGAAATGGTGTTGAACACCAGTGTTCACACTTCGACTGGTTTCACGCCGTTTTTTATAACTCATGGTCATGAGTTTTCGGAAGCTGGAAGCGATCACAAGTTAGCACGAAACAATGAGAAGCTTACCACAGATCTGCTTAACGAGCGTCGTAAACGTATGTTTTCCCGTATCTACGAAATAGTTACCACAAATTTGGAAAAAGCGCATAAATCGTCCCAACACCGGTACAATCTTCGTCATCACCGGTTTTCCAAATCATTTGTGGAGGGACAATTAGTGTATCGCCGGAATATGAAACTGTCCAGTGCCGCGGAACATTATAATTCCAAGTACGGCCGGCAATTCCTTCCCTGCCGCGTAAAAGCAAAACTCGGGTCATCCTCCTACGAGCTGCAAGATTTCAGTGGAAAAAGTCTCGGCATTTGGCCGGCCACTCATTTAAAGCCTGGTTAAACATTTCTGCTCGTACGGGACGGTGAATTATACATTAAACAAGCCGTCTGTCTTATTTATTTTCGTCTGGTAACAAAACTTATTTTCGGCAGTGGATAATCCGCTAATTTCGTCGTTTATATATTTACAATTCGTCCTTCCGCTCGCCATAATTGTAGTCGTTAATTTAATTACACTCTACAAAAGAGAAAACAAATTAATACATACAGTATACTTACCTGAAAATCCTTACAAAAACAGTTTTTCTGTCACCGGTTTTAATCAGCACCAGCACAGTTTAGCCATCATTGTATATGTTGAGAAATTTTGACAGATCGGAAGAGTCAGAATGTATCAGGGTTGCAATTCATCGACTAAAGCAACCGAATCGAAGGAGCGTACGCAGCCAGTTTTATGTTGTCGATGTACACTTCTAGGGTGAATGAGTTAATTCTGTGCAATTTCATGTTTTCTCTCATCAATCGAGAGAGTTTTAGAAATTTGCCATGAGTTGACCATTCACATTTCATAAAAGTATCTTTGACTCTTGATGAGAGTTGCAAAGAATACAATTTAGTATTAGGGCCCCCTAGCATAATCCATTTAGAATAGTAAATTCAGGAGTGATTGAGAGAGTGAATGATTTTGTATGTGTCGAGGGTGCATGAATGAGAAATTAGGATGAATGTAATGAATGATATATTGAAAACATACGTTTTGGTCCAAGCTAAAGCAAACTTGAGACAGAAATGAGTGGAGAAAGATAGTTAAATCTGTTTCTATTAGCTACAGTGTTTTGGTGTCAAACAAAGTGGTTTGACTGTATTGGTTCCGGTCAGTATTTCTGCTCAACATTAGCAATATGGCGATTCTTATTCTGACGCACAATAAGCAATCTCGACAGCAAAACTCTCGTTG
This sequence comes from Topomyia yanbarensis, assembly GCF_030247195.1. Lineage (NCBI taxonomy): Eukaryota > Metazoa > Arthropoda > Insecta > Diptera > Culicidae > Topomyia > Topomyia yanbarensis. Next base: position 209,825,246 of record NC_080672.1, on the reverse strand, counting down.
TCAACTTGGAAGGCTGGTGGATGGACAACGTCGTACCTGATTTTGACATACACATGAACTTATTACGGTGACCAATCTCACCTGTACGAATTCACGTATTATAGTGGAAAAGAGCTCCTATGGCCTATGGACAAATCATTGTACTATAATAGTACTGAACGAGGACAGGCAGAGAGCTACATTGCACGTGATAACCACAGATCAACGCGAAAAAAAAAACACTTTGTTTTTTTTTCACCCGGCTCCGGGAAAATTGTGACCTTTTACTAGGACGGTCACAATACTACCCTTGGTCACTGAGTCAGCTAAAATTACATTACCATATTTATTGTCATTTTTTGTTTTGCGTGTACATAAATAACAGCGCACGGTCCCCGTTACGTGTTTGACGAGGCCTGTTCTTTGTGTACACCGGTAAAAATATTGTTAGTAAATGTCTAAGTAAAACATAAACGTCACGTCGGTTATCACTCCATGTTTTCATGTTTGAGTTTCGTTTAAGTTTTGCTTAGTAGTCCTGGTTGGTGTCAAAGTTAGATTTTGTTATTTATTTATTTATTTATTTATTTATTTATCTATTTGTTATTTATTCGTTCATTACTATTTATTATATTTATTGAATTACTCATTTTGTATATACAATCTCAATTTATATTATACTTAATTATTATATCATACTATCTCTTGTTATTCTATTAAAATATTATGTAAAACTGGGAAACAAGTTACATGTATTAAAATATTTGTCATTCGCTATAAAAATTTGAATTCAAAAAAATTATATTACGACGCCAACCCTAAACGATAAATGTAAACGTCTGTTGTCATCATCATAACGTCTGCCGTCATCATCATACTGTCATCATGATAATGTCATCGTCATCGAATGCGGGGCGGTTTGATGCGGGTGATCGGAGGCAGGGCCCGGAGGGAAACTGTTTGGAAACCGGACAAGGAGAGGATAAAAGGGTCCAGAATAGCAAGATCCGGTCTCTTATAGTTAATTGAACCCGGTGGAGTAAGTACCAGCACAAGCGGTCACACGTCAAACGTGCCCGCGAGTTTCGTTCGGTAGCCAGTATTGTGTGGAAGACCGGTCCGTGAAGAAAAGCCCTAAGCGGGCAAGTTATACGCTATTGTGTACGCCATTACAACCCTAGTACCTAAAGGGTTTGGTAGTTAACCGTTGTGAAGAAACAACTCGCTCGACTTTGTTGAACTCCTATACAAACAGTGCGCGTAGTGTCACTCCCCGGGTCGCTTTGTGTAAAGCCGGCCTTCGTATAAAAAAAACGGCCGAATTGCTGCTAACGAAGACCCCTCATCATCATCGTCATCGCCAGGCACTGACTGCACCCTCTCCGGCAGGCCCGCCGTTGATCGCCCCGCACCTCCCCTGGATTGCTGCATGTCGACCAACGAGTTACACGGCCGCAACGAAGCACCACGCGGTGCCCAACAAGGAAGATGTCAGCAAAATAAAATGCGCAAGTAAAATTATCCCTTTTTGTTTTAAAATTATTCCCTACCCCAACAAAAAGTGAAACTAAATTAAAATTAAATAAAAATGTCTGGTCTTTAAGTGTAATTTAGCTGTGTCGTCTATTTTTTTGTTAAGTGAGTCCATTTGCTTGTTTCCGCTCAGTTCGACTTCCGCTCAGTGACCTTTGGTATTTGAAGGGTTGAAAGTTCTCCCACGTGTAAATTTCCTCTGGAGACAATAAGAAAATGACCCTAGCCGGTGACTAAGGTGGTACGGCCACCTCGTGTAGTAAAAAGTGAATTGTAACAGGCGGCTTGGAAGATTCCTTCTCCACCCACACATACAGGACCGGGACGATTGCTGAACGCTGGCTGCAAGGGCTCGACTGTAGCGAGGGGATCGAGGGCTTCCATTGTACCAACTGCGTTGCGTTCCAGTATGCGATCAGCGTCGACACTCCTTCACAATGGCGGTGTAGCTTGGTATAGTGGCATTGTCAATCGTTGCGGAGTCCTCTGTAGGGTTGATGGGCCGGGTTGAATTAGCGGAATACATGCGGCTTCCGAGGGCGGAGAAAAATCAGTCGGTGGGCACCAAATGTTCTGGGTACGGCTATCCTCAAATTCCCTGAACAATATGCCTTGCGGCCATGTGTCAGGGTTAAGAGCTGCTTCACGGTACTTTGGGTGAACTCCAACTTTGAAAGATATGAAGTTCAGAGTACTGACGTCTATGCCTTTTTTAACAAGCGGAATAAACTTTATTTCCTCGTTGCAGTTTAGCCCTTCTTTGGACATTTGTTCAACTGTCTCCTTGCTAACGCTGGGATGAAAGCGGGAAAGATACATCCAGAGCAACGGAGTGGGAGATGGAACCGTGAGAATGTTGCTATTATCGACTAGCTTTCGACCGCCGACAAGAATACTGCTCGGATCAGGGCCATCCTCGCGACGACGTTTCTGAGGTGGTCGAGATGTACCGGAATTTGACCGGACTGGAGTGGCTGTTGAAACCTTTCTGGCGAGGTGCGAAAATTGCTGGTTATTTTTTAATAACTCTGCCTTTAGTTCAGCACAGACGTCATCCGTTTTCCCAGCGATATCAGCGATAACACATCCAAGCGAGGAAACGGTGTCGCGAAAGCGAGAAAACTTCATCAACTTGACACATTCATTGCACATCCAAAATAAATTTGGGTTTTCGGCAAGTTTTTTCAAGAACGGCTTGTTGAGTTGTTTACCGCACTGCATATGCACCACATTTTTGCAAAATCCCATGCATTCGATAAAGTCATCGTCCGATTTGACGGTTTACGCGCAGTGATCGCATGCACTTGTCATAATGCCGATTTTCTACCCGCCCTAGATCCGACTTTTCGTTTTCGTCTTAGTGTGCGCCAAGTTATGGTGGGAAATACTTTCCTCTACTCGCGTGCAGGTGGCGAAACGAGCGCGTGAATTTTTTGTGGGTAATTACACACAGGTCCGGTGATGTAAACAATCTCGATTTTCACTGGATTTTTCACGACACAAAAACAAAATTTGTAGAAAACACTTTAAAACTTCACAATATCAAGGGCGCAAACAAAATTTAGAATCGACTGATACGATAAACGATGATTAAACGGCACAAATCGCGTCAAATATTAAAAAAATAACTGGACCGATCAACACAAACAACTAATCGGTGAAAATACACTGAACCAAAAAAAAGTTAAAGCAAGACAGGCCACACAAACAGAGTCAGTTTTTACATTCGTCTTCGCGTAGTTCAGCTGTCACGAGACGGCCGATTCACTATATTCTCTACATATTCGGTCAGAACGAATACAGTCCACCAGTAAAAGTGTACCAGGTCACGCACTGTAGTTTCCTTCGCAAAGTATCACGCCTCGCTTCAGCACCCAAAGCATTTCTCCCGTGTTGGTGCGTCTCACGCTACGCACATCTTGCCCAAGGGTCGAAAGGCTTTCGGACGCCTTCATCGACTTTAGGACGTCGGCGTATTTGTCCTTGTCGGTTTTTAACCACAAGGCCTCGCCTCTGTCTCTGGCCTTCTTCGCGGGCCGCGGTACCTCCGGTGTCGGTGCCGGCTTTTTCTTGGTGACCAGCGTCCAGGGGTTTGGCCCCTTCCCTGCCCCGGTCGCGCCGTATTGCTGGTACCAACGCTCTGCTCAGCGAGGTCACTCTCGCCCTCGCTTACCTCAGCCAGACGGCGTTTGGCCTTAACGGTTGCACGCCGTGTGGTGTCGATTTTTGCACCCTCGCCTGGCGACTTCCTAGGGCGCTTCGCGTTCGACGCCGTCTTACGATTGCCCTTGCCTTTTCCCTTCGAGGGGAACTCGGTCGCCGCTTCGAGCGACGTGGCTGCTCCATAGAAGGTGAAGGCCGCTGTCTGAGTGCCTGTATCGACCTTCTCTCTTCCCTCCCTCTTGGAGGCCATTGTCTGGGTTTCTCTGTCGGACATTCCACCCTCTTGGCATAAGCCTGCTGTTTCTGTCTTGCGACACGAACAGTTTTCCGGAGTTCCAGGAGACTCTGTTTTAACTCCTTGCTTATGTTTTGCTTTGCGCTAGTGTACTCTATTATTGAATCGAGCTGCTCCACCACTTTGCGCATCGCTGATAGTGGCCCGTCCAGTGCGTTGGTAGGGCTATTTCCTACCACTATTGGGGGGTCACTGGTGCTATCAGATGCAACACTCGTCGCTCCACTACTCTCCCCACGGGGGAAGACCTCGCCAAACCACCTCTAGCGAAGGGGTTTGGCACCTCCGTTTGTTCACTATAGTTTTTGTTTTTGTTCTCCATATCAGATCCCACGAGTAGCGCGAGAATAAATGTCCGCCACGCCAGAGCTCCGCATTAACGTGGTAAGGGACGCTTTCAGTGGGGGTTGCCCAGGTACCCCACAGGCTCCGTTAACGATCGAGCATCTTTTTCACCCTCTCGATCACTCATCCCTCGGCACGGGTCGCTTCACGCCTTGGAATTGGGGTTATGACCTATCTTGCTTTACGTGGTGACCTCGGCCCAGATCATCACAACCATCCTCCTTTACCAGGGCTTGGGACCTGTAGCTCTGGTTCTCAATAGTTCCATGTACGTATATTATTACAGACATGCCACTATTGAGATCCGTCATTCGCTAGCGGAGTTTGGTGGAGTTTAGCAGCTACAATAGAACACACCATTGATCTTGGCAATCGCAACACCCTCGGCGGAGGAGTGCACCTCTTGAACCGGGAACCGTCCCGTTGTACAGATTGCTGCCATCCCGGACCCATCCGACACCCAATTGCCGTTGCCGGCAGGGATGTTGTACGGGTCGGATAGGATGGCGACATCTGTCCTCGACTCCAAAACCGACTGCCACAACAGCTGTTGGGCAGCTGCACAATGATTAAGATTTAGCTGTGTGACGATCACGGCTTCTTCTTATTGGCCTTACCGAAGGGACACGAAGGTCCACCTATATCATGCTTTTTAGCGGTGCAGATAAGGCATTTATGCGCCTTAGTGCAGCCCCGCGCTTTATGTCCCTCCTCACCGCAGAGACGACATAGTTTGTTCCTGTGTGTACCCTTGAATTCGTACGACTTATGGCCGGACTCAAGGCACCGATAGCACCTATCCACTGAAAGCGGCTAGGTATGCTAGCTCGACATACTGACCAGCCGATCTTCAGTTTTCCTGTCACAGAAACCTTTTTTGCGTCCGCTTTCAGTAGCCTGAGATAGGCTACTTGCCTGCCAGAGAGTCCCGCTCTCAACGCACAGAGGCCCACTCAATTACTGTGCCACATTGCTCCTTGACGGCAGCGACGACATCATCTGCGGTCGTGAACTCGTCCAGTTGCTTACACTGAAGAGTGCCTAACGATCTCACCTGGGCGTCCTAACGATCTCACCTGGGCGCCTTCACCCAGGACCTCTTGGGCTAAGGCCTTGTATACCGCACTAGATTGTGCGCCTCGCTTCAGCACCAACAGCATTTCGCCTGTATTGGTGCGTCTCGCGCTGCACATGTCTTGCCCGAGGGCCGAGACGCTTTTGGACGCCCGCATTGACTTTAAGACGTCGGCATATTTGTCCTTGTCGGTCTTTAACCACAAGACCTCGCCTCTGTCCTTGGCCTTCTTTGCGGGTCGAGGTGCCTCCGGTGTCGGCTTCCTCCTACTGACCAGCTTCCAGGAGCTTTCGCTCCCTGTCCCGGTTGTGCCGGGTTGCTGGTGCCTTCTTTCTGCCTGGCGGGGTCATTTGCGCCCCGGTGCTCCATAGAAGGGGAAGGGGAAGGTCCCTGTCTGGGTACCTATGTCGGCCTTCTCTCTTCCCTCCACCCTCTTGGAGGCCACTGTCTGGGTTCCTGTGTTGGCTTTCTCTCGTCCTTCTACCCTCTTGACGTAAGCCTGCTGTTTCTGTCTTGCGACTCGAACAGCTTTTCGGAGCACCAGCAGGCTCTGTTTCAGATCCTTGCTGATGTTTTGTTTCGCATTTGCGAACTCGATGATGCTATCGAGTTACCTCACAACTTTACGCATCGCGGTTAGTAATTAGTAGGGCTATTTCCTACCACTGCTGGGGGGTCACTGGTGGTGTCGGATGCAGCCCCCGTCGCTCCACTACCCTCCCCACTGGGGGGAGACCTCATCAAACCACCTTTGGAAAAGGGGTTTGGCACCTCCGTTTGTTTGTTTTTGTTTTTGTTCGCTTCGCTCATTGTTCCCACGAGTAGCGCGAGAAAGAAAGGTCCGCCATGCCAGAGCTCCGCAGTAACGTGGTAAGGGACGCTTACTGTGGGGGTTGCCCAGGTACCTCACAGGCTCCGTTAACGATCGAGCATTTTTTTACCCCCTCGACCACTCATTCCTCGGCACGGGTCGCTTCACGCTTCACGACTTGGGGTTATGACCTTTGTTGCTTTACGTGATGACCGCGGCCCAGATTATCGCAACCATCCTCCTTTATCAGGGCTTTGGACCTGTAGCTCTGGTTCTCAATAGTTCCAAGTTCGTAGGTTATTACGGACGTGCCACTATTGAGATCCGTCATTCGCTAGCGGAGTTAAATAGATCGGTTTGGGAGGGAGGAAGTGTAGTACTCCTTCCAACGCAAGCACAGCAGGATGAAGGAACTCTCTGGGCAGTCGTACCCCAACCCGTTGATAGTGAATTCACCTATGTGGCCGATTCACCACTACAACTTGCGAACCAGCAAACAAAAGAATCCCGAGCGACGTACAGAAGGAGAACAGTAGAATTACACAAAATCTATCCCCAGTGCCGACCGCAGTCGGTATTCGTGAGCATAATAGTGTAGTTTGGACGACAGCGGTTTACACTGTGGGGCTAGACCTTCCTCAGGTCAGTTTCGAAGTTGTCAATCCCCTTGCAGGTACTGCTTGTTCTGAAGTTCTTCCAGGTTTGACTGACAACATCAACGACACGCTCCTTCCATATCACCACTCGCAGTCGCCCGGAGAAGGCCCATCGAGATATTCGTTTCGAGATGGAACAGCTATCACCACAACAGTAGCGTCGAAGCAAACAACGAAAACTACACAGTCTTTCCCCAGTGCCAGTCGCTGTCGGCAGTTCTGGAAGTAATCGTCTAGTAGTTTCAATAGCGGCTGGCCCTATTTAGTTATTTCAAGTCGTCAATCAGATGTAGACCGGTTTCTTACAATAATTATTAAGCTAATTTAACACTAGTTAAAATTTTGTTTACTTTAAATGCTGCTTAAGTTTTGTTTTCGACATAGTGAAGTCAATGCTTTCGCAATGCTTGTTGTAAATATTCATCATTTGGTTTAAAGGGCCAAACTTGGCATAATTAGTGCGATGGCGAATTGTACAAAATATGCTGCGGTTACGTAATTGTCGAGAAGGAGCATAAGAATTTAGTTTCGATAATAGTTCGATTGAATCAATACGATGTGATACAATGTCGTTTACAAATGACACCATAGAACAATCACGACGATCTTTCAAGGTTTGAATGTCAATTAGCATGCACCGTGCTTCATAAGATGGCAAATGTAGTCCAGTCCAAACTAGTTTACGAAGAGCGAACATCAAAAACTGCTTTTGTACTGATTCTATCCGGTTTGCATGCGTTGCTGAAAAAGGCGACCAAACTATACTACAATATTCTAGTGTTGAACGCACATAGGCTACATATAATTTTTTTTATTGTGTAAGGATCTTAGAAATTATAGCTAAAGCGTTTAATAAAACCTAGTGTGCTGTTTGCTTTGTTAATTATTGTGTTATAATGATCTATGAATGTTATTTTGGAATCTATAATAACTCCTAGATCTCTTATTCTGTCACACTTTTCTACTTGTTGATTTCCCAATAAGATTCTATTGTTCTGTATATTATTCTTTCTACTCAATGTTATGGAATTACATTTTTCTACATTCAGTTTCAGAAGGCTTTTATTACACCATGTATAAAATATACTTACTTCGTTTTGAAATGTCTGAAAGTCTTCACCATTTCTTATTTCTAGAAATAGTTTCATATCATCAGCATATATAAGAACTTTTACATTTTTTAGAATAAAGGAAATGTCGTTAACAAATGAAGTAAAGATTAGCGGGCCAAAATGAGACCCTTGAGGGACTGCTGATGTAACTTGAATTGGGATTGATTTTATCCCTTTAAACGTTCACGATTTGTAAGATATGATTGTACCCATGTAAGAAGTCCTGGCTCAAACCCTATTTTTTTCTAATTTAAAAAGTAGCATGGGTATGTCGATGCGATCAAATGCTTTGCTAAAATCTGTATAAAGAGCTTCAACGTGGTTTCCGTTATCCATTGCTGTTAAGGTGTAGTTAATGAACTCGAGTAGATTTGAACGCCCTTTGAAAAAAAACCATGTTGCACATGGGTAATTCTGTTCTTGATTTGGTGGAATAAATTTTCATGATGGGGCTAGACGTCCCACTGATCAGTCCTTTTTCACCTCGCTTACGAACGGATTCTGTTGCGGTTTATTCCGTTACAGATGTGACCGGTTTGGGGAAGAAGAGAAGAAAGTATCTTCCCCACTTCATCATGAAGGGATCGACCGGGGGGAGGGGGGAGAGGACTGTCCCTTCCTCCGGATATACAGTCTTCGTAATTCTCCTCCAGGCTTTCCACCGGTGAAGGCACATCGCAACAGCAGTTCCAGAAAACCGATCTCCCAATCACGTCGAGGAACCCTGTCGGCGAGCCAATACGAACCCCCAGACGTTCACCGTCAACATCGTCTTCGTTCGAAACAATCACTAGTCGCAATAGAGTTTCGCACTGCAGTGAAACATTCGGGGCCTCCGCTCCAATATCAGTGGACTTAAGCAGCTGATCGTCCAACACGAGCCAAACCTGATAGCGCTACAGGAAACAAAAGTGGACTACCGAGTAGTCGCAGCAGATTTCATCGGTAACAACTATACCCTGCTGCTGAAAACTGCTAGCCGTCGATACTAGCAACAAGGAGTAGGTCTTGCCATTCGGGATGGTGAACCTTCGAGCGAATCGATGTCGACGATAATATACAGGCAATCGCAGTTCGGATCCAACTGCCACAACAAATGATGGTGGTATCGATCTACGTCCCTCCCAATACTCAACAGTGTCAAGAACAGCTGGGTGATTTCCTCGAAACGCTTCCATGTCCAGTGCTAATACTAGGCGACTTTAACGTGAACCATATTTGCTGGAGCTCTACGAAATCTACCGCACTAGGCCACTTCATCGCCGAAAAAACGCTATCGGAAGGATTAGTCATCCTCAACGACCGATCGCACACTCGGATTGATCCAGCTACCGGTATTACTTCGGCTATTGACCTCTCGATCTGCTCAGAATCGGTGGCTTCGAAATTTGTTTGGCGAACACTTCCGGACACCCACAGCAGTGATCACTTTCCCATTCTCGTTTCCATTCCCGGACTGTCGACTATCCCAACGAAACGACAGAAATGGATTTACGACCAAGCAGATTGGACAACCTACGAGCGATTGACCGCCAACGCTATTCGACCGGGCATCGAAATATCAATCGACTGTTTCGTTGACCGGTTGATTAGAGCAGCAAACACCGCGATACCTCGCACTACCGGCAGAGTCGGTCCCAAAGCGGTTCCGTGGTGGTGTCCGGAAGTGAAAGCAGCTATCAAAAATCGGAGAAAAGCACTTAGAGTACTGAAGCGTATACCAGCAGAGGACCCACAAAAAGCGGATGCACTGAAAAGCTTCCAGGAATCACGGGCAGCAGCAAGAAAGTCTATCCATGACGCCAAGAAAAAATCATGGGAAGACTTCGTCGCGAAGATATCTCCAAGTTCAACTACGTCGGAGATGTGGCAGACAGTGAACACGTTGAGAGGGAAACGCCAACACCGCCCAACTGTCATCAAGCGGTCCAATGGTCACACGGATAAGCCAGAAGAAATAGCTGAAGAACGAAACCGCATAAACTTCTCGCCAGATAGCGATGATATCTACAATTCGGACTTCACCCTGAATGAATTGCTGTGAGCACTCGACAGAGGAAGAAGTGGCTCTTCAGGACCGGACTGCATCGGCTATCCAATGCTTCAGCGACTGCCATTGTCTGTGAAAACTGCCATGTTGGAACTTTTCAACATAATATGGCGCAGTGGCGTATTCCCACCCTGTTGGCGAACCGGAATCACCGTACCAATTCCAAAGCCAAACTCGGATGACGCGGGTCCAGCTGCATTCCGTCCAATCACGTTAACTAGTTGCATGGCGAAGGTGTTCGAGCGAATTGTCAACCGACGGTTAACCACCAAACTAGAGTCGAACGGGCGTCTCGACAAACGACAACATGCCTTCAGATCTGGTCGGGGTACTGACACATACTTTGCGGAGCTGGAGAGGTCATTACCCGACCGTGATGAGCACTGTCTGATAGCGTCGCTAGACTTGGCCAAGGCGTACGACACCTCTTGGAGATATGGCATCCTACGAACACTGCAGAAATGGCAAATACGCGGAAGGATGATAAACATTGTCAACAGTTTTCTGGCAGAGAGAACGTTCCAGGTCAACGTAGAGAGGCATTTGTCGCCAGCACATCCGCTGGAAAACGGTGTGTCGCAGGGCTCAGTGCTCTCTGTTACACTATTTATCGTGGCTATCCAACCCATCTTCCGCGTGGTTCCGAACTCCGTACAAGTGTTGCTGTACGCCGATGATATTCTGCTTCTTGTGTGGGGGAAGAAAGGCCAGTCGCTCCTCCGAAAATTTCAGGCCGCAGTAAAAGCCGTCGATAAATGGTCGAGAAGTGTTGGATTTACGATATCTGCAACGAAATCCAGCATCTTCTATTGCAGCCCTAACGTGCGCCGTGAACCCATGCAGGCGATAAAGGTAGATGGTGTAGCCGTTCCGACGCAAACGCTGCTGAGAACGCTCGGTGTCACTCTCGATCGATCACTCAACTTTAAAGCGCATTGTAAAATGACGAAGAAGGCGTGTGAATCCAGGCTGCGTATCTTGAAGATGATCGGTGCCAAGCTACCCCGTGGTCAACGCGCTTCTCTACTTCAAATCGGGTCCGCAATTGTTACCTCGCGACTCCTCTACGGTATGGGACTTGTAAGCAGAGGAGGAGATGCCGTCATCCAAACGCTCGCTCCTACATACAACAGGATGGTAAGGTTTGCATCCGGTGCATACGTCACGAGCCCAATCGTAGCCATAATGGCAGAAGCTGGAACCCTACCATTCGACCTACTCGTTCTTCAAAATATAGCCAGGTTGGCCATCCATACGTTGGGAAAAAGCAAGGACAATGCCGATCTCCCACTGGTACATCGAGCATCCGAACGTCTGACAAAGGTGATCGGAATCCCTCTTCCAGCTATTTGCAATCGTACACGTTTAGCTGCACGAAGATGGTACGAACCCAAGCCCCAGATCATGTGGGACATAAAGAGACGTGTGAAAGCTGATGACCCCTCGGAAATTGTTCGGCCTGCTTTTCAGGAGCTCCTAGCAGGTCGTTTCAACCGCTCAACTATCGTCTACACGGATGGCTCGAAAGACGACAATGCAGTAGGTGTGGGAGTGTATGGAGAATACTCCCAACAATCGGTTGGTCTTCCATCGTCATGCAGCGTCTTCTCGGCAGAAGCGTTTGCAATCAAAACGGCGCTAGCAACACATAACACGGTCAGTGATTTGGTGGTTATGTCTGACTCGGCCAGTTGCTTATCTGCATTAGAAGCTGGCACATCGCAACACCCGTGGATTCAGCAGATTGAAAACATGCTACGAGGCCGTCCAATCAAGCTGTGCTGGATTCCGGGTCATGCTGGTATCCATGGCAACGAAGAGGCAGGGGTAATGCCCCCTTGCAAATAGCCGTTCCGGGAGCAGACGCGAACAACCAAATGAAAACAGCTTTCCGAAATCAGTGGTGCCGTCGATGGTCTGCGTCCACTGAAGTAAAACTTCGCGAAGTTAAGTTCGACACAGGGAAATGGACTGACCGCGAGAATTCGGCTGAACAGCGAGTGCTTACCCGGCTTCGAATAGGGCATACCCGGCTAACACACGACTTTCTGCTAAAGAGAACTTCACCACCAGTGTGCGACTGCTGTGGGATCATTGTAGATGTCCGCCATGTGATCCTCCACTGCAGAAAATACGACGACGCTAGAAGGAAGCACGATATCGAGTCGACTAGTCTGCGAGCGGCTCTGCGCAACGATAGGAAAAATGAGGAGAGTATGGTAAAATTTCTCAAGGAAACTAACCTATTTAAAATGTTCTAAAATTTTATTTTGATTTGTAACTGCATAACTGATAACTGCATTGTAAAATTTACAAGTAAAATAATTTCTTCCGACACGAATGCACCCTTCCTTGGTGTAAAGTGTCGTTAATAAACAACAACAACAACAACAACAACAACATTATTATTATTATTATTATTATTATTATTATTATTATTATTATTATTATTATTATTATTATTATTATTATTATTATTATTATTATTATTATTATTATTATTATTATTATTATTATTATTATTATTATTATTATTATTATTCATCTGAGTTGGAAACACCGTTCCGTACGGTACATACAACGCGCATTCGCAAATTTCTCACGGTGTTTTTTCGGAGTTTTTCGCGATATTCGCGGCCTATTTTTCGACGAAAACACGAAAGAAGTGCTTCTCTAGTGGTGAACAGTGAAAGTTTGGTGAAAATCGGTTCAGAAACGGCTGAAAAAAGTGAATTTTAGTTTTGCCCACGCGGTGCAATAGGTAAACAAACAGCCATCGCTGTGCCTACCCGCGTGGTTACCGGGCCGATTTTGCATTCACTCGCTGGTGGAGTGTGACGGTGTGCTGAACGGGCGATATTTTTCGAGTCGCAAAAAACGTGAAAAGTTTTTTGAAAATTGTTGATTTTTTTTTGACGTTGGATTTGGTGGTATTTGAGATACCAGTACAGTGTATACCGATATTTGTACGGTACAGTGCGGGCCAAAAGTGTATGAACGGCAAAAAATAAAAATTGGAAAAGTGCGTTTTTCTTGCTTGTTTTGCTATTTAGAGGCTGTGTAGAAGCAAGCAAGCGAACAGATTCACCACTGCGCATCTACAGTGTGTCCCAAAATTGTGGGAACGCTTCGAAAAAGTCGACGTTGAAGGGGCAAATAAGGTAAGATCTTTCCTTTTCTTCACCTTTTTTGTCCATTTGGGGTTGGTATCGGGTGACCGTGCCACATAGCAGTTTCCAACGTCTGGTGGCGTAATCCAAGATGGCGGCCGCTAGTAGCGGTGATCCGGGAGGGTCAAGTCAAAGAAGATTGCCGGTATACATGGATCCGACGAACAAATTCGGCGAATTGACGTTCCTGCAGCTGACAGGCAAAGACGGTGTACCTTTGCCAAGAAACCCGTTCGTCATTGGTAAATCGGTGGAGGTTGTCGCTGGAGGCCCAATTGAAGGTGCGAATACCGAAGCTCAAGGGACACGGTATACCCTTCGAGTTCGGAACCCAGTCCAAGTTACCAAATTAATGAAGATGACCAAGCTTATTGACGGTACTGATGTTGTGGTTGAATCCCATCCGAATCTGAACGTAAGCAGATGCGTAATTTCCTGCTACGATCTGATTCACCTTGAAGAAAAGGAGGTTTTGCAAGAAATTATAAGCCAGGGTGTGATTCGTGTACAGCGAATTACACGAAAGGAAGAGGAGAAAAGAGTGAATACGCCAGCGCTTATCTTGACCTTCTGCAAGACCACATACCCGGAATACATGAAGATCGGTTTGCTTCGCGTCCCTACCCGCCCGTACTTCCCAAACCCGATGCTTTGTTATGGTTGCTTCAAATACGGCCATACTCGTGTTCGCTGTCCTGGCCCGCAACGTTGTCCTAATTGCTCTGGAGAACATCAAGGTGAAGAAAAATGTCGAGCAGCCCAGTTCTGTCTAAATTGTAAAGGTGATCACCAACCAACAAGCCGCCAATGTCCAAATTACAAAAAGGAAGCAGAGGTCATAAAAATAAAAATCCGCGACAATTTGACATTCCCGGAAGCGCGCAAACGAGCTGAACAGCAAAATCTTGGAAGTTACGCCCAAGCTGCAGCGCAACCGAGCGAAATTCTTAACAAACTAAAAGAGCTGGAGCTGACAATGAAGAGGAAGGATGAGCAGATCGCAAAACTTCTGGCGGAGACCAAAAGAAAGGATGAAAAAATCGAACAAATGATAGCGTACATACACCAGATGAAACAACAGTCCGCTAGTCAAGAAAAACCACAGCAAAGTAAAGAACAAAAACCAACGAACCAGACAGCCGGGCCAATAACAAGATCAAGGAACAACTCACCAGCGACTAACACGGACTCGAAGCGAGGAAGACCACAGAAACAACACACCCCGTTCAGCAAACCCACGACAACCCCACCGGATAACTTGAGCCCACCACCAAAAAGAACCGCTACCACTACCACCAACGAAACCATGGATTATTCAGACGATGAAATTGAGATTACCGAGAAGCCTCCTAGCCAGCCTCTTCGATAATTTTCATTTTCAACAACGTTTGGATACCAACGACAACCCACGCACGAATACTGACCACGAGATAGATCGGTTTGGAAGAGAGGAAAGTGTAGTACTCCTTCCAACGCAAGCACAGCAGGATGAAGGAACTATCCGGGCCGTCATACCCCAACCCGTTGATAGTGAATTCACATCTGTGGCCGATAGGAACACCGATTTCACCACTACAACTTGTAAACCAGCAGAGCAAAACCCCACGATCGACGAACAGAAGGAGATCAGCAGAACTACACAAAGTCTATCCCCAGTGCCGACCGCAGTCGGTGTTCGTGAGCATAATAGTGTAGTTTGTACGACAGCGGTTGGCACTGTGGGGCTGGACCTTCCTCAGGTCAGTTCCGAAATTGTCAATCCCCTTGCAGGTACTGCTTGTTCTGATGTTCTTCCAGGTTTGACTGACAACATCGACGACACGCTCCTTCCACATCACCACTCGCTGTCGCCCGGAGAAGGTCCATCGAGATATCCGTTTCGAGATGGAACAGCTGTCACCACAACAGTAGCGTCGAAGCAGACAACGAAAACTACACAAAGTCTTTCCCCAGTGCCGGTCGCTGTCGGCAATTCTGGAAGTAATCGTGTAGTAGTTTCGACAGCGGCTGGCACTGTGGGGCTAGACGTCCCACAGGTCAGTCCTATTCCACCTCGCTCACGAACGGATTCTGTTGCGGTTTATCCCGTTACAGATATGACCAGCACGCATCGAACGAGTAACCGGTTTGGGGAAGAAGAGAAGAAAGTAGCTTCCCCACTTCATCATGAAGGGATCGACCGGGGGGAAGAGGACTGTCCCTACTTCCCAGATATACAGTCCTCGCAATTCTCCTCCTGGCTTTCCGCCGGCGAAGATACACCGCAACAACAGCAGAAGCATCAGAGCACCGATATCCCGGTTGAAATCAGCGCAACCACGTCCCAGTACCAACGAAGCACACCGGCGAGAACCCGCAGGCAATCACCTTCGCCATCAACATCGTCTTCGTCAGCGACTTTCGCCAATCGAGACAGCAGATGCTTCGCCCTTCAATGGAACATTCGGGGCCTGCGAACCAACATCAGCGAGCTTAAACAGCTGATCTGCGAGTACGGACCGAGCCTGATAGCGCTTCAGGAAACAAAAGTTGACAACCGAGTAGTCGCAGCAGATTTCATCGGCAACAACTACACTCTTTTGCTGAAAACTGGGAGTTGTCGATACTGGCAACAAGGAGTAGGTCTTGCCATTCGGGATGGTGTTCCATTCGAACGAATTGATATCGACGACAGTATACAAGCTATCGCAGTTCGGATCCAACTGCCACAGCAAATGACGGTGGTGTCGATCTACGTCCCTCCCAATACTCATCAGTGCCAAGAACAGCTGGGTGACTTCCTCGAAAAGCTTCCACGTCCAGTGCTGGTACTAGGCGACTTTAACGCGCACCATATTTGCTGGGGTTCTACGAAATCTACCGCACTAGGCCACTTCATCGCCGAAAAAACGCTATCGGAACGATTACTCATCCTCAACGACGGCTCGCACACTCGGATTGACCCAGCTACCGGTATCACTTCGGCTATTGACCTCTCGATCTGCTCCGAATCGGTGGCTTCGAAATTTGTTTGGCGAACACTTCCGGACACCCACAGCAGTGATCACTTTCCCATTCTCGTTTCCATTCCCGGACTGTCGACTATCCCAACGAAAAGACAGAAATGGATTTACGACCAAGCAGATTGGACAACCTACGAGCGATTGACCGCCAACGCTATTCGACCGGGCGTCGAAATATCAATCGACTGTTTCGTTGACCGGTTGATTAGAGCAGCAAACACCGCGATACCTCGCACTACCGGCAGAGTCGGTCCCAAAGCGGTTCCGTGGTGGTGTCCGGAGGTGAAAGCAGCTATCAAAAATCGGAGAAAAGCACTTAGAGCACTGAAGCGTATACCAGCAGAGGACCCACGAAAAGTGGATGCACTGAAAAGCTTCCAGGAATCACGGGCAGCAGCAAGAAAGTCTATCCATGACGCCAAGAAAAAATCATGGGAAGACTTCGTCGCGAAGATATCTCCAAGTTCAACTACGTCGGAGATGTGGCAGACAGTGAACACGTTGAGAGGGAAACGCCAACACCGCCCAACTGTCATCAAGCGGTCCAATGGTTACACGGATAAGCCAGAAGAAATAGCTGAAGAACTGGCGCAACACTACAGCGAAAGATCCGCAACCTCCAGCTATTCGTCGTTGTTCCAGAGGGAGAAAGAAAAGGCCGAACGAAACCGCATAAACTTCTCGCCAGATAGCGATGATATCTACAATTCGGACTTCACCCTGAATGAATTGCTGTGGGCACTCGACAGAGGAAGAAGTGGCTCTTCAGGACCGGACTGCATCGGCTATCCAATGCTTCAGCGACTGCCATTGTCTGTGAAAACTGCCATGTTGGAACTTTTCAACAGAATATGGCGCAGTGGCGTATTCCCACCCTGTTGGCGAACCGGAATCATCGTTCCAATTCCAAAGCCAAGCTCGGATGACGCGGGTCCAGCTGCATTCCGTCCAATCACGTTAACTAGTTGCATGGCGAAGGTGTTCGAGCGAATTGTCAACCGACGGTTAACCACCGAACTAGAGTCGAACGGGCGTCTCGACAAACGACAACATGCCTTCAGATCTGGTCGGGGTACTGACACATACTTTGCGGAGCTGGAGAAGTCATTACCCGACCGTGACGAGCACTGTCTGATAGCGTCGCTAGACTTGGCCAAGGCGTACGACACCACTTGGAGATATGGCATCCTACGAACACTGCAGAAATGGCAAATACGCGGAAGGATGATAAACATTGTCAACAGCTTTCTGGCAGAGAGAACGTTCCAGGTCAACGTAGAGGGGCATTTGTCGCCAGCACATCCGCTGGAAAACGGTGTACCACAGGGCTCAGTGCTCTCTGTTACACTATTTCTCGTGGCTATCCAACCCATCTTCCGTGTCGTTCCGAATTCCGTACAAGTGTTGCTGTACGCCGACGATATCCTGCTCCTTGTATGGGGGAAGAAAGACCAGTCGCTCCACCGAAAACTTCAGGCCGCAGTGAAAGCCGTCGATAAATGGTCGAGAAGTGTTGGATTTACGATATCTGCAACGAAATCCAGCATCTTCTATTGCAGCCCTAACGTACGCCGTGAACCCATACAGGCGATAAAGGTAGATGGTGTAGCCGTTCCAACACAAACGCTGCTGAGAACCCTCGGTGTTACTCTCGACCGATCGCTCAACTTTAAAGCGCATTGCAAAATGGCGAAGAAAACGTGCGAATCCAGGCTGCGTATCTTGAAGATGATTGGCGCCAAGCTACCCCGAGGTCAACGCGCTTCTTTACTTCAAATCGGGTCAGCAATTGTCACCTCTCGATTACTATATGGTATGGGGCTCGTAAGCAGCGGAGGAGATGCCGTCGTCCAAACACTCGCACCTACATACAACAGGATGGTAAGGTTTGCATCTGGTGCATACGTCACGAGTCCAATTCTAGCCATTATGGCTGAAGCAGGTACTTTGCCGTTCGATCTGCTTGTCCTCCAAACCATCGCACGATTGGCTATCCGTATGTTAGAGAATAGTGGGGAAAATGCTGCTCTTCCCTTGGTACATAGAGCTTCCAGTCGTTTGATGGAGATAGTTGGAACGCCTCTTCCAAATATCTGCTCCCGCACGCGGCTAACTACTCGAAAGTGGTACGAAGCCAGACCACAGATCGTGTGGGACATCAAGAAACGCGTAAAAGCCGGAGATCCTTCGGATACTGTCCGTCCAGTCGTCCAGGAGCTACTGACAGAACGTTTCAGCCGATCAACAGTCGTCTACACAGATGGGTCGAAAGACGATATCGCTGTCGGCGCGGGAGTTTTCGGAGAACACTATCAACAGTCGCTAGGTCTTCCACAGCAATGCAGCGTCTTCTCAGCCGAGGCATTTGCAATAAAAACAGCGCTAACAGCATACCACACGTCTAGCGATTTGCTGATCATGTCAGATTCGGCTAGCTGTTTATCAGCAATCGAAGCCGGCACATCCCAGCACCCGTGGATCCAACAGATTGAAAACATGCTTCGGAACCGTCCAATCAATCTTTGCTGGATCCCAGGTCACACTGGCATCCGCGGTAACGAAGAAGCAGACCGACTTGCAGGAGAAGCCAGGGGCGTTCCCCCATTGGATATATCCGTTCCCGGAGCAGATGCCGTTAGTCAAATCAAAACAACTATCCGAAATCGATGGTACCAGCGGTGGTCAGCGTCCACCGAGGTGAAACTACGCGAAGTAAAATTCAACACAACAAAGTGGACTGACCGCGAGAATTCGGCCGACCAACGAGTGCTAACGCGATTGCGAATAGGGCACACCCGATTGACGCACGAATTCCTGCTGAAAAAAGAATCCCCACCGGTTTGCGACAGCTGCGGGGTAACTACTGACGTCCGTCATGTGATCCTCCACTGTAGGAGGTACGACGAAGCCAGGAAGAAGAACGATATTGAATCGACGAGTCTACGAGTGACTTTATGCAACAACAGAGACAACGAAGAGAAATTGCTAAACTTCCTCAAGGAAACAAATCTGTATAAACAAATTTGAAAAATCTGTATTGTAAATTAATGTTTGTGAAAGCGAAATTGAAACTAACTTTCCGACACGAATGCACCCTTCTGGTGTAAAGTGTCATTAATAAACAACAACAACAACAACAATTATTATTATTATTATTATTATTATTATTATTCAGAGCGAACGTTCCAGGTTAACGATGGGCATTTATCGCGCAAGCTACCGCTGAAAAAGTGGTACACCACAGGGTTCTGTGCTCTCAGTTACCCTATTCCTCGTAGCAATCCAACCTATCTTCCGGGTGGCCGATGACATCCTTCTTGTAGTGCGGGGCAAAAAAGAACAACCACTTTATCGAAAGCTACATTCAGCAGTGAAAGCCGTTCAGAGATGGGCGAAAAGTGTTGGATTCACGATATCAGCAACAAAATCCAGCATCTTCTACTGTAGTCCGAATGCCCGCCGTGAGCCCACGCAATCCATCAGGATAGATACAGTAGCTATACCGTCACAAAATCAACTGAAAACCCTTGGTATCACTCTCGACAGATCGCTGAACTTCAAAGCGCATTGCAAGCTAATGAAGAAGGCATGCGAATCCAGGCTGCGTATCCTGAAAATGATCGGAGCAAAGCTACCACGTGGTCAACGAACTTCCTTGCTACAAATCGGCTCCGCCATTGTCACGTCACGACTATTGTATGGGATGGGACTCGTTAGTCGGGGCGGAGATGCCGTCACCAAAACTCTCGCGCCCACTTACAACAGGATGGTAAGATTTGCATCTGGTGCATTCGTTACAAGTCCGATCTTAGCCATCATGGCCGAAGCAGGCACCTTACCATTTGATCTCCTCGTTCTCCAAAGCATAACCCGATTGTCCATCCGTTTGTTGAAAAAAAGCAGAGATAATGCGGATCTCCCACTAGTACGTCGAGCTTCCGAAGAACTGTCAGAGGTGATCGGTATGCCCCTACCAAATATTTGTACTCGAACGCGACTAACGACCCGAAAGTGGTACGAGCCCAAACCCCACGTCGTGTGGGATATCAAAAGATGTGTGAATGCCGGAGATCCCTCTGAAGTGGTCCGTCCTGTCGTTCAGGAACTCCTGAATGCTCGCTTCAGCAACTCAACGGTTGTGTATACCGACGGATCGAAGGACGACGACGCAGTAGGCACGGGAATGTTTGGAGAACATCTCCATCAGTCGATTGGTCTTCCGCCACAGTGCAGCGTGTTCTCGGCTGAGGCATTTGCAATTAAAACAGCGGTAACTTCGTACTATACTTCCAACGATCTGCTAATAATGACAGACTCAGCCAGTTGTTTATCGGCAATTGAAGCTGGCACATCCCAGTAACCGTGGATCCAGGAGATTGAAACCATGATACGACATCGTCCAATCAATCTCTGCTGGATTCCAGGACACGCTGGAATTCGCGGGAATGAAGAGGCAGACCGCCTCGCAGGAGAAGCCAGGGGTAATGCCCCTTTGCAAATAGCCATTCCGGGAGCAGATGCCAACAATCAGGTAAAATCAGCTATCCGAAATCACTGGTACCGTCGATGGTCTGCATCCACTGAAGTGAAGCTTCGCGAAATAAAATTCTATACGGTAAAGTGGACTGACCGCGAGAGTTCGGCTTATCAACGAGTGCTCACCCGGTTGCGAATAGGGCATACCCGATTGACGCACGACTTCCTTCTGAAGAGAGAAACCCCACCAGTTTGCGACTGCTGCGGGGTAACCGTAGATGTTCGTCATATAATCCTTCAGTGCCGAAAATACGACGATGCTAGAAGGATGCACAACATCGATTCGACGAGCCTACGAGTGGCTTTAGGCAACGACACGAACACCGAAGACACACTGCTAAGCTTCCTCAAGGAAACTAATTTGTATAAACGAATGTGAAAAATAATGAATTGTAAATTGTTTTATAATGTTGATAGAAATTTGGAAACTAATTTTCTTCCGACACGAATGCACCGTTTGGTGTAAAGTGTCGGTTATAAACAACAACAACAACAACAATTATTATTATTATTCATCTGAGTTGTAAACACCGTTCCGTACGGTACATACAACGCGCATTCGTAAATTTCATACCGTGTTTTTCCGTGTTTTTCGCGATAACCGCGGTCCAATTTACGATAAATAGACAAGTGAAGTGGTTCTCTAGTGGTGAACAGTGAAAGATTGGCGTAAATCGGTGGAGAAACGGCTGAAAAAAGTGAATTTTTAGTTTTGCCCACGCGGTGCTATAGGTAAACAAACAGCCATCGCTGTGCCTACCCGCGTGGCTGCCTGGCCAGCTCATTCACTTGCTGTAGATGCCAGTCGTGAGAGTGACGGTGCCCTGAACGGGAGATATTATTGAAGACGTAAAAAACGTGAAAAGTTTTGGAAAATTTGGAAATTTTTTTTTGACTTGTTATTTGGTGGTAGTTGAGTATAATACAGTGCGGATTAAAAAATTTGGACGTTACAGTGCGTGCCAAAAAAGTTTGAACAATAAAAAGGGCGAAATTCATCAAGTGCGATTTTTCTTGACGAAATTCATTCAGTTCGCTTCTCTTGGCTGTGTAGAAGTTGAAAACAAGCAGTAGCGACACTGCTCACCTACAGTGTGTCCCAAAAGTGTGGGAACACTTCGAAATAGTCGACGTTGAAGGGTCCTTTTCTTCACCTTTTTTGTCCATTTGGGGTTGGTATCGGGTGACTGTGCCACATAGCAGTTTCCAACGTCTGGTGGCGTAATCCAAGATGGCGGCCGCTAGTAGCGGTGATCCGAGAGGGTCAAGTCAAAGAAGATTGCCGGTATACATGGATCCGACGAACAAATTCGGCGAATTGACGTTCCTGCAGCTGACAGGCAAAGACGGTGTACCTTTGCCATGAAACCCGTTCGTCATTGGTAAATCGGTGGAGGTTGTCGCTGGAGGCCCAATTGAAGGTGCGAATACCGAAGCTCAAGGGACACGGTATACCCTTCGAGTTCGGAAGGTTTTACGAGAAATCATAAGCCAGGGTGTGATTCGTGTACAGCGAATTACACGAAAGGAATAGGAGAAAAGAGTGAATACGCCAGCGCTTATCTTGACCTTCTGCAAGACATGAAGATCGGTTTGCTTCGCGTCCCTACTCGCCCGTACTTCCCCAACTCGATGCTTTGTTATGGATGCTTCAAATACGGTCATACTCGTGTTCGCTGTCCTGGCCCGCAACGTTGCCCTAATTGCTCTGGAGAACATCAAGGTGAAGAAAAATGTCGAGCAGCCCAGTTCTGCCTAAATTGTAAAGGTGAGCACCAACCAACAAGCTGCCAATGTCCAAATTACAGAAAGGAAGTAGAGGTCATAAATGTAAAAATCCGCGACAATTTGACATTCCCGGAAGCGCGCAAACGAGCTGAACAGCAAAATCTTGGAAGTTACGCCCAGGATGCAGCGCAACCGAGTGAGATCCTGAATAAATTGAAAGAACTGGAGCAGATAATGAAGAAGAAGGATGCGCAGATCGTTAAACTTCTGGCAGAGAACAAACGCAAGGACGAGAAAATTGAGCAAATGATGACGTACATCAAACAACAGTCCGCCAGCCAAGAAAAACCACAGCACAGTAAAGAACAAATACCAACGAATCAGACGGCTGGGCCAATAACACGATCCAGGAACAACTCACCAGCGATAAATACGGACTCAAAACGAGAAAGACCACAGAAACAACACACCCCTTTCAGCAAACCAACGACAACCTCACCGGATAACTTAAGCCCACCAGGGTTGTTAATACGATACATTTTTCTCGATAATTTATCGGCGTTACTCGTTAACGATAATGTATCGTTGTTACGGCTTATCTTGCCGGTCCTAGCGAAATCCCTCGGTCAGTCTAGCTGACACATTCGTGGAGTGGTGTGGGTAATGACAGACGGGCAAGAGATAGGCTTACGATCTGTCAAGCACGATCGAAGTAGGAAAATCTTTATCATCGCAGTCAGTAGAACGAGGCAGTTAATTAAAATTAATTAATCTAAAATTGCATATTGAATTTATATTGAATTTATTAATCACTGCAGTGAGTACAACTAAAACTTATACCTAACTTATAACTATAAAGTTCATATATTTGCAGCTATATATATTTATATTTCTTAAATCTAAACTTATTGTTGGAACGTACATGTGCTTATTTTGAGGTTACTTATAATGTAAGTGATACAAACTATCTAATGAGAAACATAATTAAAATATACGTTTAGCTTTTAGCTACATTCACACGGGACATTCACTGTGTGTTTTCGCTGAAAAGACGCCGAAATAAGTACGACCAACAAACTAAAAGATTATAAGATCATGCCATCGGATTTAGAAGCTACGTCAGTGAGCTACAGCTGCAAAGGCTGTGAGCAGGTGGATGATAGTCGGATGGTTGCCTGCGACAAATGCAATTCATGGTGGCATTATCAGTGTGCTAGCGTGAACGATAGCATTAGCGAAAAGGATTTCGTCTGCAAAATTTGCTCGGAAGTCGTACATAGTGTCATCGGGTCATCAACCACGTCCACTTCCAGGACTCGGATGAATCTGCGACGGCTGGCAGAACAGAAAGCTCTTATGGAACGGCAAATTGAGTTAGAGCAACGTGACCAGCAACGACGGCACGAACAAGAGAGGCTGCAAAAAGAAGGCGAGATCGAGAGGAAGAAACTCGAGCTGGATAAACGGTTCAGTGACGAGATGTATCGGGTACTGGATCTTGAAGCGGATGGCGAGAACGAAGATCAGCGGAGCAATAAGTCCCAACAGAGCAGCATCAGTAAAGTCAACGAGTGGAGATGGGAACGACATCTAGGTGGAGAGGCCAGCTCGACTATGGTCACTGTCAACCCAGAAACAGCACCCCGCCCAGCTATGACTACGACAGCTGCTGAGAGAGGTTATGTAGATCAAAATGTTCCAATCCAACAGAAGAATCCAATGGGTGGTATTATTAACCGATCGTCGATGATTCCACTTGAACCACCTCGGACCAAATGCTCACAGGGAAGTGGATTGCACAATGATGATATTGCCAGGAATGATGAACCACGATTAAGACCAGCTGGAAATGTGAATTATGTGCCCGGTCGCCCATATGATCAGTATAGGTACCCTGGAGTGCAAGCCACTTTAAACCCACATCTGGTGCCAAGATCGTTTGCCGAAAACTTTCACTCGTTTATGCTACATTCTGATCCCTATATGGCCAAGGATGCTGGTCAGCATGCAGGTTTGCAGATACCAATGCAACAACCGGGTCCCTCATTTGCTTTTCCGTCTCAGCATACGCATTATAATCAACCGTTGCCTCAAGGGTGGGGTCCAGCACCGCAGCAACTGGCTGCACGCCAGGTTATGCCGAAAGAACTACCGGTATTTTCTGGCAATCCGGATGATTGGCCACTCTTTATTAGCTCATATGCCACTTCCACCCAAGCGTGTGGATACACAGATGCTGAAAATTTGATACGTTTACAGCGATCATTACGAGGACACGCATTGGAAGCTGTACGCAGCAGACTGCTCCTGCCGGCATCAGTTCCGCAAGTTATAGCTACCCTGCAAGTGCTATACGGGCGACCCGAGCTTCTGATTCATACGCTGCTCAAGAAGTTGAGGGATATTCCGTCACCCAAACCGGAAAAATTAGACACGCTGATTTCCTTTGGCATGGCAGTGCAAAATCTTTGCGACCACCTTGTGGCTGGTAACCAGGATGCTCACCTGAACAACCCAACATTGCTGTATGAGCTCGTGGAGAAGCTTCCGGCTCATTTAAAACTGGACTGGGCTATGTATAAAAGACAGTTTTTGGTTGCCGATCTTCGGATATTCGCGCAGTACATGACGACCATTGTGTCAGCTGCTTCGGAGGTCACACTATACGTGGATTCAAAACAGGTCGTTTCATTCTCCAAACAAGAAAGAGCAGAGAAGAAAAACCTTGTCTTAGCGCATACTGGAGAGCCCCAGAAGAAAAACGAGCCGATAAAGGATGAGTCAGAGGTAGCAACAGGAAAGCAATGTCCAGTGTGCCGCAATCCCGGCCATAGAGTAAAGGAATGTGAAGTTTTCCAAAAAATGGAAGTGGATGATCGATGGAAGGTGATACAGAAACATTCTCTATGCCGGTGTTGTTTGTTTGCTCATGGCAGACGTCCGTGTAAGACGAAATCGCGATGCGGAATCAATGACTGTGAGTATAGGCACCACCCCTTGCTGCACTTCATAACGAAGAAGAACGAACTAAACCCGGCGAACGGGAATGCCAAGGTGAATAATCATCATCAAGAAGGACGTTCGTCGCTCTTCCGCATTGTTCCGGTAACTCTACATGGAAAGAATCGAATTTTGAAGACGTTCGCTTTTCTGGACGATGGCTCCTCGATAACGCTTGTAGAGAACAGTATCGCGGAACAGCTCGGCGCGAAAGGAGAAAGCGATGCTTTGTGTTTAACGTGGACAGCGAACGTGAAACGTATAGAAGAGGACTCGAAGAGAATAGACATTACCATATCCGGTTCTCAAGTATCTCGACTCTACACTATCTCAAACGCACGAACGGTTCAAAATCTCGATTTGCCAATCCAGTCGCTACAGTACAGTGAGCTGGCAATACAATATCCACATTTGCAAGGGCTGCCAATCGAGGATTATGTCAACGTTACACCACGAATTCTGATTGGAATCGACAACGCTCACTTAGCTGTACCACTCAAAACGCGAGAGGGCAAACTGGGTGACCCAATTGCGACCAAGACACGACTAGGATGGTCGGTACACGGGTCGACCAAACGGAGTGCGATGAACAATTATAGTCTACACATGTGCGAGTGCTCGGAGGACACATCGAAATTGCACGAGCTAGTTAAGCAGTACTTCTCGGTTGAATCATTGGGAATATCGCTACAGGAGGCTCCAGATTCTAAAGATAATCAACGGGCTCTCAGCATCCTGCAGAACACAACGAAGCGAATAGGTACGCGGTATGAGACCGGTCTGTTGTGGAAATATGACCACATTGAACTTCCGGATAGTTTTGGGATGGCCTTTAAGAGACTGCAATGTCTAGAACGACGAATGAAGGCAGATCCGGTGATAGGAGACAGCGTGATCAGGCAGATCTCAGAATATCAGCGGAAGGGCTATATCCATCTAGCTACATCAGAGGAGTTGGACGACGCAGATCCGCGCAGGATCTGGTATCTTCCGTTGGGAGTGACTGTTAATCCAAAGAAACCGGGAAAAATTCGGATATTTTGCGATGCGGCTGCTACTGTCGATGGCATTTCTCTGAACAGTTTTCTATTGAAAGGCCCAGACCTTCTCGTGTCTCTACCGGCTGTACTCAGCGGTTTTCGGGAACGCAAGGTGGCCATATGCGCCGATATACAGGAAATGTTCCATCAGATTGCGATGAAAAAAGAAGACAGGCATGCTCAACGAATCCTATGGAGAAATGACCCCTCGGAACCTCCCCAAGTTTTTCTCATGGATGTTGCAACGTTTGGGTCGACCAGTTCACCCTGCTCGGCCCAGTATGTGAAAAACGCCAACGCTCGAGAACATGCGGACAAATATCCACGGGCTGCAGAAGCAATTGAGCGCAAACATTACGTGGATGACTATCTCGACAGCATTGACAGTGTTTCGGAGGCTGTCAAGAGAGCGGAAGAAGTCAAGTACATCCATTCCTGCGCTGGCTTCAAAATTCACTCCTGGTTGTCAAATAGCGAAGAGGTCCTGAAACGGGTCGGAGAAACCGAGCCCGCCAATGAGAAGAACATAGTTGTCGAGAGTAGCACCGGGATAGAACGGATTTTAGGCATGCAGTGGCTTCCGAAGGAAGATATTTTCACGTACACCGCGGCGACAGCTCTACCGCCCGGTCGCCCAACGAAAAGAGAGGTGTTACGAACGGTCATGAGAATATTTGATCCTCTTGGCTTACTGTCCCATCTTATCGTACACGGCAAGATCCTCATTCAGGACATATGGCGAAGCAAAACCGGATGGGATGACCCGATTCCGGAAGCATTGACTGCTAGATGGCACAAATGGACCGAGCTACTCTCCAGACTGGATCAAACACGGATTCCACGCTGTTATTTTCCGGGTAAAGCATCAACTGAGATCGAGTCTCTCCAGCTGCACGTGTTTGTAGACGCGAGTGAGTCAGCCTACGCTTGTGTCGCCTATTTCAGAGCCGTCGTATCGGGACGAATTCAATGTGCACTCGTAGCTGGAAAATCAAAGGTAGCACCTCTCAAAATACTGACGATTCCCAAATTAGAGCTGCAGGCGGCTGTGATTGGCGCTCGTTTGCTACAAACTATTAGTTCCACCTGTTCGCTGTCTATTCGTCAGAGGTTCATCTGGACAGATTCCCGTACAGTGCTATCGTGGATTATATCGGATCAACGAATCTACCGTCAATTTGTATCCGTTCGGGTAGGAGAAATCCTCAACCTAACGAACCCGACAGAATGGCGATGGATTGCTAGCAAACAGAACGTGGCGGACGAGGCGACAAAATGGGGTTTAGGGCCGAACTTGACGCCCGAAGGTCGATGGTGCCAAGGACCCAAATTTCTCTTCGATTCTCAGAACGCATGGCCGACACAGCCCAACGTCGTGGCGGATACCTTGGAGGAGCGGCGTGTGTATGTTGTTCATCATCAAGATCCAGCGAAATTCATTATTTGGGACAGGTTTTCGCAGTGGACAAAATTAGTGCGTTCAGTTGGCTATATATATCGCTACGTTGGAAATCTGCGAGGTGAGCATGAGGCAATGTCACATAAGAAGACGATGTTGTCGCAAAAGGAACTTGCAGCTGCTGAAATGTTTATTTTCCGTCAAATTCAAGGGGAAGCCTATTCTAGGGAGGTAGCTGTGTTGACGTCGCGGAAAGAATCGAAACTGGCTGGCTCTCCCCGAGAATTCGAGAGTAACAGTAAATTAAAGTCACTCTCCCCTTTCTTCGACGAGCAAGGTGTACTGCGCATGGAAAGCCGATTATCCGAAGCAGCATTTGCATCCTATGACATGAAATACCCGATCATATTGCCGCGTGATCACCGAGTTACAAGACTCATCGTCGCATGGTATCATCAAAAATATCTACACTGCAATACAGAAACTGTAGTGAATGAAATTAAGCAGCGCTTTCACATTTCACGCCTGCGTGTAGTAACAAAACAGGTAATAAAAAGCTGCATGTACTGCAAAGTGTACAAAGCAACTCCCACTACTCCACGGATGGGCCCATTGCCACCGGCGAGGTTAGGAGCCTTTAATCGTCCCTTTTCATTCGTTGGACTGGACTATTTTGGACCTATGCAGGTTCGCGTTGGTCGTACCAGAGTCAAGCGGTGGGTGGCCTTATTCACCTGCTTATCGATCCGCGCCGTTCATCTCGAGGTGGTGCATTCGCTTTCAACGATGTCCTGCAAGATGGCTATTCGGCGTTTCGTGGCGCGACGGGGATCGCCAGTCGAATTTTATAGCGATAATGGGACCAACTTCGTAGGTGCGAGTAACGAGTTGAAGAGTGAGCTAAAATCCATCAATGGCGAGCTTGCAGAAACGTTCACTAATGCCAAAACTAAATGGCTGTTTAACCCACCATCGTCCCCACACATGGGAGGAGCGTGGGAAAGACTTGTTCGATCGGTGAAGGCTGCCTTTTTCGCGATGAGTACTTCCAGATGCCCGGATGAAGAAACATTCGCCACGTTATTAGTTGAGGCAGAAGGAATCGTCAATTCGAGGCCTTTAACATTCGTCCCTTTGGAAGCCGGTACTCAGGAAGCTTTGACGCCCAACCACTTTCTCTTGGCGAGTTCCAACGGTGTTGTGCAACCTGCGAGAACTTTGAGTGAACTGAAATCCGTTGGTAGGAGTGATTGGAATCTATGCCGTCACTTGGTTGACCTCTTTTGGCGTAGATGGGTTAAAGAGTACTTGCCTATGATTACCAGGCGCACAAAGTGGTTCAAGGATACAAGGTCATTGCAGTCCGGTGATCTGGTGGTGATCGTTGAGGAACCGGTTCGTAACGGTTGGATTAGGGGTCGTGTGCTGGAAACCCGGCTTGGACGGGATGGACGAGTACGACGAGCCGTAATCCAGACTTCGACGGGTACTGTGCTAAGACCGGCCACGAAGCTAGCACTTTTGGACGTACAAGAAGGTAAAACTGGATCACAAACCCAGGACCAGTTTTACGGGTCGGAGGATGTTACGGCTTATCTTGCCGGTCCTAGCGAAATCCCTCGGTCAGTCTAGCTGACACATTCGTGGAGTGGTGTGGGTAATGACAGACGGGCAAGAGATAGGCTTACGATCTGTCAAGCACGATCGAAGTAGGAAAATCTTTATCATCGCAGTCAGTAGAACGAGGCAGTTAATTAAAATTAATTAATCTAAAATTGCATATTGAATTTATATTGAATTTATTAATCACTGCAGTGAGTACAACTAAAACTTATACCTAACTTATAACTATAAAGTTCATATATTTGCAGCTATATATATTTATATTTCTTAAATCTAAACTTATTGTTGGAACGTACATGTGCTTATTTTGAGGTTACTTATAATGTAAGTGATACAAACTATCTAATGAGAAACATAATTAAAATATACGTTTAGCTTTTAGCTACATTCACACGGGACATTCACTGTGTGTTTTCGCTGAAAAGACGCCGAAATAAGTACGACCAACAATCGTCATCGAAAACTCCGTTAACGATAATGTATCGTCGCCTTCATCGTCATCGTCGATAATTGTATCGTCGTATTCATCGTCATCGTCGGTTCATCGGTTATCGCGATACATTTTGCGTTACTTTCCCGTTTATTGGAGTTGAAGTTGATGCGGTTAACTTTCAGTTGTTTAGAAATAAATACCTATTGAAAAACTTGTTGTTGGCAGTTGAAAATCAATAGTTTTGGACATTTTCTATGCACAGCGGAGTCCGACGATGCGTCAAAGAGAATTTTTTTTCAACTTTTCGGGAAAGTGTATTATACGGAAGGGAAAGTTGTTGGCAGTTGAAAATCAATAATTTTGTACATTTTAAATTCGCAGAAGAGTCCGACGATGTGTCAAAATGGAAGAGTCCCAGGTGCACAGCGCGACAAAAAGGTGATCAAAATTGTTTTGACCATGAAGAAAACAAATTTTGAGCTATTGTGTAATTAGTAATTTTTATCACGCAAAGACATATATTGAAAAAACTACTAAACCACTATTATTAGGCCATTCACAAATTATACTACACATTTAAGTGGTGTGGTGATTAATAGATTTTATTATAATTTTAATTTAAACTAGAAGATTTTGAATTTTATAAAAGAGAATATACATATATCCAATGCATATTTTTTTCTAGTTGGGATGCTTTTAGCCCCCTCCTCCGTTTCTTCTCTCCACTATGTAACAAGATGCTTTATGCTTCCTTCTTTTACCCTCAAATATGTAGTGTAATTTATGAACGACCTCATAGTAGAGTTTTAGTCGTTTTTGAATACAGTGAAGACCCGTTTTTATCAGCCCCTTGGTGAATTGACATTGACAAAATGTGCACATATTTTTTCTGGTTTTGAAGAGACGATGTCGAAACGCAAACACCAAGACGAATATATTTTTTTCCTTTCTTTTTAATAAACCGCAGTGGTTAAAATAATCTTCTTTATTTCCTCGACAAAGCCTCATAACCCGTTCTTATTATTTAGTAAAAATTTCCCTTAGGAGTACAGTACAGTAGTATTATTTTTGTATATTTTGCAGTATATATAGCGTTTGTTTTACAGATTCGTCTTGGTAAAGCTATACCTGCGGAAATTTGTGGCTTCCATACCAAAACATTGCTTTTTGGACACTAAATCATTCGATAACTTCTAAGTTGTAAGAGATACAAATAAACTAACATTACAAAAATTCTGTATTTTCTTATGTTGAACGAAATCTTGAAACATTTTGAAATTCTACAAAATTACCAGGAAAAGTATTTTGAAATAAGCAATTTTGTGGGGTATATCAAAGAAATCTTCACAAACGTATAATTAAATCGACAGATAGACACATAGTCTCTTCAGCGAAATTAATACTAAAGATATTCTCAACAACTTTCCCAAAAAAAGTTTTTTTTTATTATCATTTAAATGACCAAACAGAAACTTGCTTCTCAGCTTTAAAGGGATTAATCACCTAACTAATACTTTTTAAATGCAAAAAAATATAAATAAACTTTGCTGAAGACACTATAGCTAAAAAATGTTTTTCGTGGTTCAAAGAACTTCTTTCACCTTTTTGCCATTTTGGAAACACTGTGCACTGGTGGATTCTCCTGTGAATTGAAAATGTCCAAAACTATCCATTTTTCAACTGCCAACAACCTACCCTTCAATATAAAAAGTTCGCGAAAAGTTGAAAAAAAAATTATTTAGGCGCACCGACGATACATGTCCAAAACTATTGATTTTCACTTATTAATAACTTCTTCAATATAATAAACTTTCCCTAAAAATTGAAAAAATCCATTTTGACACATCGTCGAACCCCCTGTGTATTGAAAATGTCCAAAACTATTGATTGTCAACTGCTAATAACTTTCCCTTCAATATAAAACACTCCAGAAAAGTTGACAAAAAATTCCATATTGACACATCGTCGAACCCCCCTGTGCATAGAAGATGTCCAATACTATTGATTTTCAACTGCCAACAACATGTCCTTTAATAGTTATTTATTTCTAAACAATTGAAAGTTAACCGTATCAACTTCAACTCCAATAAACGGGAAAGTAACGCAAAATGTATCGCGATAACCACCGATGAATCATCGACGCCCACGCAATCCATCAGGATAGATACAGTAGCTATACCGTCACAAAATCAACTGAAAACCCTTGGTATCACTCTCGACAGATCGCTGAACTTCAAAGCGCATTGCAAGCTAATGAAGAAGGCATGCGAATCCAGGCTGCGTATCCTGAAAATGATCGGAGCAAAGCTACCACGTGGTCAACGAACTTCCTTGCTACAAATCGGCTCCGCCATTGTCACGTCACGACTATTGTATGGGATGGGACTCGTTAGTCGGGGCGGAGATGCCGTCACCAAAACTCTCGCGCCCACTTACAACAGGATGGTAAGATTTGCATCTGGTGCATTCGTTACAAGTCCGATCTTAGCCATCATGGCCGAAGCAGGCACCTTACCATTTGATCTCCTCGTTCTCCAAAGCATAACCCGATTGTCCATCCGTTTGTTGAAAAAAGCAGAGATAATGCGGATCTCCCACTAGTACGTCGAGCTTCCGAAGAACTGTCAGAGGTGATCGGTATGCCCCTACCAAATATTTGTACTCGAACGCGACTAGCGACCCGGAAGTGGTACGAGCCCAAACCCCACGTCGTGTGGGATATCAAAAGATGTGTGAATGCCGGAGATCCCTCTGAAGTGGTCCGTCCTGTCGTTCAGGAACTCCTGAATGCTCGCTTCAGCAACTCAACGGTTGTGTATACCGACGGATCGAAGGACGACGACGCAGTAGGCACGGGAATGTTTGGAGAACATCTCCATCAGTCGATTGGTCTTCCGCCACAGTGCAGCGTGTTCTCGGCTGAGGCATTTGCAATTAAAACAGCGGTAACTTCGTACTATACTTCCAACGATCTGCTAATAATGACAGACTCAGCCAGTTGTTTATCGGCAATTGAAGCTGGCACATCCCAGTAACCGTGGATCCAGGAGATTGAAACCATGATACGACATCGTCCAATCAATCTCTGCTGGATTCCAGGACACGCTGGAATTCGCGGGAATGAAGAGGCAGACCGCCTCGCAGGAGAAGTCAG
Organism: Topomyia yanbarensis; assembly: GCF_030247195.1. NCBI lineage: Eukaryota > Metazoa > Arthropoda > Insecta > Diptera > Culicidae > Topomyia > Topomyia yanbarensis. The sequence goes on along the minus strand of NC_080672.1, from coordinate 209,792,142 downwards.
GGGTAATGCCCCTTTGCAAATAGCCATTCCGGGAGCAGATGCCAACAATCAGGTAAAATCAGCTATCCGAAATCACTGGTACCGTCGATGGTCTGCATTCACTGAAGTGAAGCTTCGCGAAATAAAATTCTATACGGTAAAGTGGACTGACCGCGAGAGTTCGGCTTATCAACGAGTGCTCACCCGGTTGCGAATAGGATATACCCCGATTGACGCACGACTTCCTTCTGAAGAGAGAAACCCCACCAGTTTGCGACTGCTGCGGGGTAACCGTAGATGTTCGTCATATAATCCTTCAGTGCCGAAAATACGACGATGCTAGAAGGATGCACAACATCGATTCGACGAGCCTACGAGTGGCTTTAGGCAACGACACGAACACCGAAGACACACTGCTAAGCTTCCTCAAGGAAACTAATTTGTATAAACGAATGTGAAAAATAATGAATTGTAAATTGTTTTATAATGTTGATAGAAATTTGGAAACTAATTTTCTTCCGACACGAATGCACCGTTTGGTGTAAAGTGTCGGTTATAAACAACAACAACAACAACAATTATTATTATTATTCATCTGAGTTGTAAACACCGTTCCGTACGGTACATACAACGCGCATTCGTAAATTTCATACCGTGTTTTTCCGTGTTTTTCGCGATAACCGCGGTCCAATTTACGATAAATAGACAAGTGAAGTGGTTGAAGTGGTGAACAGTGAAAGATTGGCGTAAATCGGTGGAGAAACGGCTGAAAAAAGTGAATTTTTAGTTTTGCCCACGCGGTGCTATAGGTAAACAAACAGCCATCGCTGTGCCTACCCGCGTGGCTGCCTGGCCAGCTCATTCACTTGCTGTAGATGCCAGTCGTGAGAGTGACGGTGCCCTGAACGGGAGATATTATTGAAGACGTAAAAAACGTGAAAAGTTTTGGAAAATTTGGAAATTTTTTTTTGACTTGTTATTTGGTGGTAGTTGAGTATAATACAGTGCGGATTAAAAAATTTGGACGTTACAGTGCGTGCCAAAAAAGTTTGAACAATAAAAAGGGCGAAATTCATCAAGTGCGATTTTTCTTGACGAAATTCATTCAGTTCGCTTCTCTTGGCTGTGTAGAAGTTGAAAACAAGCAGTAGCGACACTGCTCACCTACAGTGTGTCCCAAAAGTGTGGGAACACTTCGAAATAGTCGACGTTGAAGGGTCCTTTTCTTCACCTTTTTTGTCCATTTGGGGTTGGTATCGGGTGACTGTGCCACATAGCAGTTTCCAACGTCTGGTGGCGTAATCCAAGATGGCGGCCGCTAGTAGCGGTGATCCGAGAGGGTCAAGTCAAAGAAGATTGCCGGTATACATGGATCCGACGAACAAATTCGGCGAATTGACGTTCCTGCAGCTGACAGGCAAAGACGGTGTACCTTTGCCATGAAACCCGTTCGTCATTGGTAAATCGGTGGAGGTTGTCGCTGGAGGCCCAATTGAAGGTGCGAATACCGAAGCTCAAGGGACACGGTATACCCTTCGAGTTCGGAACCCCGTCCAAGTGGCCCAACTAATGAAAATGACCAAGCTGGGTACTGATGTTGTGGTTGAATCCCATCCGAATATGAACGTAAGCAGATGTGTTATTTCCTGCTACGATCTGATTCACCTTGAAGAGAAAGAGGTTTTACGAGAAATCATAAGCCAGGGTGTGATTCGTGTACAGCGAATTACACGAAAGGAATAGGAGAAAAGAGTGAATACGCCAGCGCTTATCTTGACCTTCTGCAAGACATGAAGATCGGTTTGCTTCGCGTCCCTACTCGCCCGTACTTCCCCAACTCGATGCTTTGTTATGGAAGCTTCATACTCGTGTTCGCTGTCCTGGCCCGCAACGTTGCCCTAATTGCTCTGGAGAACATCAAGGTGAAGAAAAATGTCGAGCAGCCCAGTTCTGCCTAAATTGTAAAGGTGAGCACCAACCAACAAGCCGCCAATGTCCAAATTACAGAAAGGAAGTAGAGGTCATAAATGTGAAAATCCGCGACAATTTGACATTCCCGGAAGCGCGCAAACGAGCTGAACAGCAAAATCTTGGAAGTTACGCCCAGGATGCAGCGCAACCGAGCGAGATCCTGAATAAATTGAAAGAACTGGAGCAGACAATGAAGAAGAAGGATGCGCAGATCGTTAAACTTCTGGCAGAGAACAAACGCAAGGACGAGAAAATTGAGCAAATGATGGCGTACATCAAACAACAGTCCGCCAGCCAAGAAAAACCACAGCACAGTAAAGAACAAATACCAACGAATCAGACGGCCGGGCCAATAACACGATCCAGGAACAACTCACCAGCGATAAATACGGACTCAAAACGAGAAAGACCACAGAAACAACACACCCCTTTCAGCAAACCAACGACAACCTCACCGGATAACTTAAGCCCACCAGTGTTGTTAATACGATACATTTTTCTCGATAATTTATCGGCGTTACTCGTTAACGATAATGTATCGTCATCGAAAACTCCGTTAACGATAATGTATCGTCGCCTTCATCGTCATCGTCGATAATTGTATCGTCGTATTCATCGTCATCGTCGGTTCATCGGTTATCGCGATACATTTTGCGTTACTTTCCCGTTTATTGGAGTTGAAGTTGATGCGGTTAACTTTCAGTTGTTTAGAAATAAATACCTATTGAAAAACTTGTTGTTGGCAGTTGAAAATCAATAGTTTTGGACATTTTCTATGCACAGCGGAGTCCGACGATGCGTCAAAGAGAATTTTTTTTCAACATTTCGGGAAAGTGTATTATACTGAAGGGAAAGTTGTTGGCAGTTGAAAATCAATAATTTTGTACATTTTAAATTCGCAGAAGAGTCCGACGATGTGTCAAAATGGAAGAGTCCCAGGTGCACAGCGCGACAAAAAGGTGATCAAAATTGTTTTGACCATGAAGAAAACAAATTTTGAGCTATTGTGTAATTAGTAATTTTTATCACGCAAAGACATATATTGAAAAAACTACTAAACCACTATTATTAGGCCATTCACAAATTATACTACACATTTAAGTGGTGTGGTGATTAATAGATTTTATTATAATTTTAATTTAAACTAGAAGATTTTGAATTTTATAAAAGAGAATATACATATATCCAATGCATATTTTTTTCTAGTTGGGATGCTTTTAGCCCCCTCCTCCGTTTCTTCTCTCCACTATGTAACAAGATGCTTTATGCTTCCTTCTTTTACCCTCAAATATGTAGTGTAATTTATGAACGACCTCATAGTAGAGTTTTAGTCGTTTTTGAATACAGTGAAGACCCGTTTTTATCAGCCCCTTGGTGAATTGACATTGACAAAATGTGCACATATTTTTTCTGGTTTTGAAGAGACGATGTCGAAACGCAAACACCAAGACGAATATATTTTTTTCCTTTCTTTTTAATAAACCGCAGTGGTTAAAATAATCTTCTTTATTTCCTCGACAAAGCCTCATAACCCGTTCTTATTATTTAGTAAAAATTTCCCTTAGGAGTACAGTACAGTAGTATTATTTTTGTATATTTTGCAGTATATATAGCGTTTGTTTTACAGATTCGTCTTGGTAAAGCTATACCTGCGGAAAATTGTGGCTTCCATACCAAAACATTGCTTTTTGGACACTAAATCATTCGATAACTTCTAAGTTGTAAGAGATACAAATAAACTAACATTACAAAAATTCTGTATTTTCTTATGTTGAACGAAATCTTGGAACATTTTGAAATTCTACAAAATTACCAGGAAAAGTATTTTGAAATAAGCAATTTTGTGGGGTATATCAAAGAAATCTTCACAAACGTATAATTAAATCGACAGATAGACACATAGTCTCTTCAGCGAAATTAATACTAAAGATATTCTCAACAACTTTCCCAAAAAAAGTTTTTTTTTATTTTCATTTAAATGACCAAACAGAAACTTGCTTCTCAGCTTTAAAGGGATTAATCACCTAACTAATACTTTTTAAATGCAAAAAAATATAAATAAACTTTGCTGAAGACACTATAGCTAAAAAATGTTTTTCGTGGTTCAAAGAACTTCTTTCACCTTTTTGCCATTTTGGAAACACTGTGCACTGGTGGATTCTCCTGTGAATTGAAAATGTCCAAAACTATCCATTTTTCAACTGCCAACAACCTACCCTTCAATATAAAAAGTTCGCGAAAAGTTGAAAAAAAAATTATTTAGGCGCACCGACGATACATGTCCAAAACTATTGATTTTCACTTATTAATAACTTCTTCAATATAATAAACTTTCCCTAAAAATTGAAAAAATCCATTTTGACACATCGTCGAACCCCCTGTATATTGAAAATGTCCAAAACTATTGATTGTCAACTGCTAATAACTTTCCCTTCAATATAAAACACTCCAGAAAAGTTGACAAAAAATTCCATATTGACACATCGTCGAACCCCCCTGTGCATAGAAAATGTCCAATACTATTGATTTTCAACTGCCAACAACATGTCCTTTAATAGTTATTTATTTCTAAACAATTGAAAGTTAACCGTATCAACTTCAACTCCAATAAACGGGAAAGTAACGCAAAATGTATCGCGATAACCACCGATGAATCATCGACGATGACGATGAATCCGACGATACATTATCGTTAACGGAGTTTCCGATGACGTTGACGGGTGGTTAACGTTATCGACGATGACGATTAATTATCGATTAACAACCCTGAAGCCCACCACCAAAAAGAACCGCTGCCACTACCACCAACGAAACGATGGAATATTCAGACGATGAAATTGAGATTACCGAGACGCCTCCCAGCCAGCCTCTTCGATAACTCTCATTTTCATCAACGTTTGGATACCAACGATAACCCACGCACGAATACTGACCACGAGATAGATCGGTTTGGAAGAGAGGAAAGTGTAGTACTCCTTCCAATGCAAGCACAGCAGGATGAAGGAACTATCCGGGCCGTCATATCCCAACCCGTTGATAGTGAATTCACATCTGTGGCCGATAGGAACACCGATTTCACCACTACAACTTGTAAACCAGCAGACCAAAAACCCACGATCGACGAACAGAAGGAGATCAGCAAAACTACACAAAGTCTATCCCCAGTGCCGACCGCAGTCGGTATTCGTGAGCATAATAGTGTAGTTTGTACGACAGCGGTTGGCACTGTGGGGCTGGACCTTCCTCAGGTCAGTTCCGAAATTGTCAATCCCCCTGCAGTACCTTGTTCTGATGTTCTTCCAGGTTTGACTGACAACATCGACTACACGCTCCTTCCACATCACCACTCGCTGTCGCCCGGAGAAGGTCTATCGAGATATTCGTTTCGAGATGGAACAGCTGTCACCACAAAAGTAGCGTCGAAGCAAACAACGAACAAAGTCTTTCCCCAGTGCCGGTCGCTGTCGGCAATTCTGGAAGTAATCGTGTAGTAGTTTCGACAGCGGCTGGCACTGTGGGGCTAGACGTCCCAGAGGTCAGTCCTATTCCACCTCGCTTACGAACGGATTCTGTTGCGGTTTATCCCATTACAGATGTGAACAGCACGAATCGAACGAGTAACCGGTTTGGGGAAGAAGAGAAGAAAGTAGCTTCCCCACTTCATCATGAAGGGATCGACCGGGGGGAAGAGGACTGTCCCTACCTCCCGGATATACTGTCCTCGCAATTCTCCTCCTGGCTTTCCGCCGGTGAAGGCACATCACAACAGCAGTTCCAGAACACCGATCTCCCAACCACGTCGAGGAACCCTGTCGGCGAGCCAATACGATCTCGTAGACGTTCGCCATCAACATCGTCGTCGTCGTCAGCGACAATCACCACACGCAACAGCAAAAGTTTCGCACTGCAGTGGAACATTCGGGGTCTGCGCTCCAATATCAGTGACCTTAAGCAGCTGATCGCCCAACACGAACCGAGGTTGATAGCGTTACAAGAAACAAAGCTGGACAACCGAGTGATCTCAGCAGATTTCGTCGGTAGCAACTACACTCTACTACTTGAGACTGGGAGTCGCCGATACTGGCAACAAGGGGTAGGGCTCGCCATTCGGGATGGTGTACCCTTCGAGAGACTTGAAGTCGGTGGCAATATTCAAGCAATCGCTGTTCGGATACAACTGCCACATCAAATGACGGTGGTGTCAATCTACGTCCCTCCCAGTACTCAACAATGTCAAAAGCAGCTGGGAGAATTCTTTGAGCAGCTCCCACGTCCGGTACGTGTACTGGGCGACTTCAACGCGCAGCATATCTGCTGGGGTTCCAATAAATCTACTGCACTAGGCTACTTTATCGCCGAGAAAACATTGTCGGAAAGACTAGTCATTCTCAACGACGGATCGCATACCCGGATTGATCCAGCTACCGGTGTCACTTCAGCTATTGACCTTTCTATCTGTTCTGAAACTGTAGCCTCGAAATTTATTTGGCAAACTCTCCCGGACACCCATAATAGTGACCATTTTCCAATTCTCGTTTCCACTCCCGGACTGTCACATACTCCAACGAAAAGACAGTAATGGATCTACGACCAAGCGGATTGGACAACTTACGAATGTCTAACCGCCAGCGCTATTCGACCGGGTGCCGAAATATCAATTGACTGTTTCGTTGACCGTTTGATGAAAGCAGCAAACACTGCGATACCCCGCACAACCGGCAGAGTCCGTCCAAAAGCGGTTCTGTGGTGGTGTCTGGAGGTTAAAGCGGCCATCAAAACGAGAATAAAAACACTGAGAGCACTAAGGCGTATTCAAACAGAAGACCCACGGAAAGCTGATGCACTAAAACACTTCCAAGAGGCGCGTCCAGCTGAAAGAAAGTCTATCCATGATGCCAAACAGCGATCGTGGGAGGAATACGTCACGAAGATATCTCCGAGTTCCACTGCGACGGAGATGTGGCAGACAGTGAACAGGTTGAGAGGGAAATGTCAGCATCGACCAACTGTCATCAAGCGATCTAGCGGCTACACGGATAAGGCTGAAGAAGTAGCTGAAGAACTGGCACAACATTACAGCGAACGATCCGCCACCTCCAGCTACTCGCCATTGTTCCAAAGAGAGAAGGAAAAGGCCGAACGAAACCGCGTGAATTTCTCGCCAGATACCGACGATACTTACAACACAGACTTCACTCTGAACGAGCTGCTGTGGGCACTCGATAGAGGACGAAGTGGCTCTTCAGGCCCGGACTGTATCGGTTATCCAATGCTTCAGCGACTGCCATTGTCAGTGAAAACTGCCATGTTGGAACTATTCAATAGAGTATGGCGTAGTGGCGTGTTCCCACCCTGCTGGCGAACTGGAATCATCGTACCAATTCCAAAGCCAAACTCGAATGACGCGAGTCCAGCTGCATTCCGTCCAATAACCCTAACGAGCTGTATGGCGAAGGTTTTCGAGCGAATAGTCAACCGACGGCTGACCACTGAACTAGAGGCGAACGGGCGTCTCGACAAACGACAACATGCCTTCAGGTCCGGTTGGGGCACTGACACATATTTTGCGGAGTTGGAGAGATCATTACCCGACCGTGACGAGCACTGTCTGATAGCGTCGCTTGACTTGTCCAAGGCTTACGATACCACGTGGAGGTATGGCATACTACGAACACTACAGAAATGGCAGATACGCGGTAGAATGATCAACGTGTTGAACAGCTTCCTGACAGAAAGATCGTTCCAGGTTAATGTAGAGGGTTACTTATCGCCCGCGCATCCGCTGGAAAACAGTGTGCAACAAGGCTCAGTGCTCTCGGTTACGCTGTTTCTCGTGGCCATTCAACCCATCTTTCGCGTGGTTCCGAACACTGTGAAGATCTTGTTGTACGCCGACGATAACCTACTCGTAGTTTGGGGGAAGAAAGACCAGCCGCTTCATCGAAAGCTTCAGTCAGCAGTAAAATCCGTCCATGAATGGGCAAGAAGTGTTGGATTTACGATATCTGCAACGAAATCCAGCATCTTCTATTGTAGCCCTAATGCCCGTCGTGCACCCAGTCAAGCAATCACGATAGATCGAGTTGCTATACCGACAGAAACACGCCTGAAAACTCTCGGCGTCACCCTCGATCGATCACTCAACTTCGTAGCGCACTGCAAATTGACGAAGAAGGCATGCGAATCTAGGCTACGCATCCTGAAGATGATCGGTGCCAAACTTCCCCGTGGTCAACGCTCATCTTTACTGCAAATTGGATCCGTAATTATTACTTCGCGACTTTTGTATGGCATAGGGCTCGTTAGTAGGGGTGGAGATGCTGTCATCAAAACCCTGGCACCCGCATACAACAAGATGATTAGATATGCATCTGGAGCATACGTCACCAGTCCGATCATAGCCATTATGGCTGAAGCAGGTACTCTACCGTTAGATCTCCTCATTCTCCAAACTGTAGCCCAATTAGCCATCAGAATGTTGGGAAACAGCAAGGAGAATGCTGACCTTCCCCTGGTTTGCCGAGCTTCCGAACGTTTGACAGAAATAGTCGAAATTCCTCTCCCAAACATCTACACCCGAACGCGACTATCTGATCGAAAGTGGTACGACCGCACACCCCAGATCCTTTGGGAAATCAAGAAGCGCGTAAAAGCTGGAGACCCCTCGGGTATTGTTCGTCCAGTTGTTCAAGAGCTCCTGACAAATCATCTCAGCCGTTCAACAATCGTTTACACTGATGGCTCGAAGGACGATACCACAGTGGGCGCGGGAGTATTTGGAGAACACTTCCAACAGTTACTAGGTCTTCCACAGCAATGCAGTGTCTTCTCGGCAGAGGCATTCGCAATAAAAACAGCTTTTTTCCTTTTTATTTCGACTATGTTAGTCACATTTTCTTTTTTACGTTTTAACGACATTCAATTAGCTAGAGATTACTGTGTAGGGAAAGTTATGAAACTTAGAGCCATAGTACTCAAGTGAGAGCAAGGATGTGAAGTAAACAGATCGGAAAGCTAGAAGTGGCAGGGTCATTAGAACAGGCTTAATATCATGCGGGCTTAATTTTTGCCTTCTGATAATGAGGGTCGAGCTTAGGCAGAATAACTACGAATCACCCGAGTTCACTATCATGTGTCCTGATAAAGGTAGACGTATCTATCTTTATCGTGACAACCGGCAAAAATTAAGCCACGCAAGATCACCACTGAAAACCTGTCGACGATTAGCATCAATCTTAATGATGATTGCTGCTGTTCATCTCTGTATGCCTTTTGAATACCGGGATAGATTTTTATTAGACTATTGTCACTATTCTTACAGTCGTGGCGGGTTTGCTACTTTGTGTAAGGTAATGGCTGTGTCTACAGCGGCTACCTACCGCTGCCGATGGATTCCCATTAGGTTCCTTTTCTTTTTTCCTTTTTATTTCGACTATGTCAGTCACATTTTCTTTTTTACGTTTTAACGACATTCAATTAGCTAGAGATTACTGGGTAGGGAAAGTTATGAATCTTAGAGCCATAGTACTCAAGTGAGAGCAAGGATGTGAAGTAAACAGATCGGAAAGCTAGAAGTGGCAGGGTCATTAGAACAGGCTTAATATCATGCGGGCTTAATTTTTGCCTTCTGATAATGAGGGTCGAGCTTAGGCAGAATAACTACGAATCACCCGAGTTCACTATCATGTGTCCTGATAAAGGTAGACGTATCTATCTTTACCGTGACAACCGGCAAAAATTAAGCCACGCAAGATCACCACTGAAAACCTGTCGACGATTAGCATCAATCTTAATGATGATTGCTGCTGTTCATCTCTGTATGCCTTTTGAATGCCGGGATTCGGGTGGGATTCAACCACATCAGTACCGTCAATTAGCTTGGTCATTTTCATTAGTTTGGCCACTTGGACTGGATTCCGAACTTGAAGGGTATACCGTGTCCCTTGAGCTTCAGTATTCGCACCTTCAATTGGGCCTCCAGCGACAACCTCCACCGATTTACCAATGACGAACGGGTTTCTTGGCAAAGGTGAAGAAAAGGAAAGATCTTACCTTATTTGCCCCTTCAACGTCGACTATTTCGAAGTGTTCCCACACTTTTGGGACATACTGTAGGTGAGCAGTGTCGCTACTGCTTGTTTTCCACTTCTACACAGCCAAGAGAAGCGAACTGAATTTCGCCAAGAAAAAAAACGCACTTGATGAATTTCGCCCTTTTTATTGTTCCAACTTTTTTGGCACACACTGTAACGTCCAAATTTTGTGATCCGCTCTGTACTATATTCTATAGCACCGCGTGGGCAAAACTAAAAAATCACTTTTTTCAGCCGTTTCTTCACCGATTTACGTCAATCTTTCACTGTTCACCACTAGAGAACCACTTCACTCGTCTATTCGTCGTAAATTGGACCGCGGTTATCTCGAAAAACTCGGAAAAACACGGTATGAAATTTATGAATGCGCGTTGTATGTTGTTGTTGTTGTTGTTGTTGTTGTTGTTTATTAACGACACTTTACACCAAAGAAGGGTGCATTCGTGTCGGAAGAAAATATTTTACCTGTTAATTTTACAATGCAGTTATTAGTTATGCAGTTACAAATCAAAATATACATTTGTAGCAATTTAAATAGGTTAGTCTCCTTGAGGAATTTTACCATACTCTCCTCATTTTTCCTGTCGTTGCGCAGAGCCGCTCGCAGACTAGTCGACTCGATGTCGTGCTTCCTTCTAACGTCGTCGTACTTTCTGCAGTGGAGGATCACATGGCGGACATCTACAATGATCCCGCAGCAGTCCTACACTGGTGGTGAAGTTTTCTTTAGCAGAAAGTCGTGTGTTAGCCGGGTATGCCCTATTCGAAGCCGGGTAAGCACTCGCTGTTCAGCCGAATTCTCGCGGTCAGTCCACTTCACTGTGTCGAATTTAATTTCGCGAAGTTTTACTTCAGTGGACGCTGACCACCGACGGCACCATTGCTTTCGGATAGCTGTTTTGATGTACTTGACGGCGTCTGCCTCCGGAACAGATATAGCTAATGGAGCAATGTTCCTCGCTTCTCTTGCGAGTCTGTCAGCCTCTTCGTTGCCACGGATGCCAGCATGACCTGGAATCCAGCAAAGCTTGATTGAACGATTTCGTTTGCTACTTATAATCTGAATGTAAGCAGATGCGTAATTTCCTGCTACGATCTGATTCACTTGGAAGAAAAGGAAGTCTTACAAGAAATGAGTGTTGGGAAAATCGTTATCGTTAAAAGTTCATTTCATATTCATTCATGAAAAATCTCTTCGCGAACTTTGCTAAAAAAACATCGGCAGTATGAAACATCGTCTCCGAATAATTCATGTCCGAACAAAGGTTCAATTATTCAAAACATCGAAATTCACTAGCGAACTTTTGCTTGGATGACACACGAAACGAATTTTCGCTCCCATAAAACATCGCAAAAGAAACATTCGGAAGTGAATTTTGGCATCAATGACTCATTGAATTAAAGCTTGCGTGTTGACAATATCGCATAGGATAAAATTTTCATTGATAGAGTCATGGAAGGATTAAAAAGAAACACCAAATATTTATTTCAGCTCAAAACACCACACCACAAGATCTACAGTAAAATGTATTTTTTTTTTTGGCAATCATCAGTGAAAATATACCTGGTCTGCAAATACAAATGAAAATGAACAGCAAATTTTACTACCGGAAATTTCTTACTAGTATATGGGGATAATTTCTCGTTTTTCGATACATCCAAGTCACCTTGTCATTGGTCGTTGTCAAAACAGTTTTAGTTGAGGTTCAGTTTTTCACTTCGTACGCGTGTAGAAGAATAAAATGAAATTTAATTGTAATGCAGAGGCAGATGCAAATTGGAAAGAACGTCGAACCGAGGACCAAGAAACAGTTCAAGCGCGGGTTTTAGTTTTCAGCCCTACTCGAAGCATTTTAAAATCTTCTCGCATTGATTTACCATTTTTGCGAAAAAATTTTGAAAATGCGAAATCACTGGTACGTTAATTATTGTGGCGTTAATAGTTGTCACATGTCGTTCTTTTTTTGCTTTTTTCAGTCACGAAAATTTCAAGTAAAATGAATGAATTCAAGATATGTCTCAAGAAAATCTGATTAATCATGAACACGTACTCGAGTGCGGATGTAACACCTATTCTCATTCGACATTGAATAGCATACCATGGTACCCGCCGAGTCGGTTATTGGCCTGTGCTTTTGTGAGGACTCCTCTGAAATACATCTGTCTACCACGCCGACCGCCACGATTTCAAATCGTGAATTTATTGTCGATCTTATTCGCCATTGAATCTGTGCGTGGAACCAAACATTTCCGTAAACACGGTCTTGTTCGAATAATTTTTGGGCGATAAGTAAATCAGTATAGAGTTGGTTATGTTAGTTATGACAGTTGCAGTGGTTTATGTTGAAAATTTGTAGTCCATGGCATCGGAGCTTGCTCTAAGTGATTCGTCAACGTCATCCACACATGCGCCAATCCCAGTCCTCCTACATCTGGCGCAGATGACATCGCTCCCTTGTGCAAGGGTGTAGGGACATTTGGGTGCGGTTAGCGAATTCGGCAAGCCGATATGTGAGAATGTCAGAATTAGTTCCGATATTTTGTACACAATTGTCTACATAACCCACTGTAGAGGTTGTAGTAACAGTAAGAAGGTTTTAGTACGAATAGTAACTTTTTCAGGGTAAAAACAATGACGATTAGCAAAAACAATTACGAATAAATAATTTCAGAATAATTTTATTGATAAATTCAAAAATGCAAAAGACAAATGTAGTTTTGCACAAAACAAAAAACAAATTCAGTTGAATCGAAATTATAACTGATAAAAATATTATTTAAATTTCACAAATTTACATTACGCATCACTTTCTTCCTCTATATTGAGAGATTGGGCGACTTTTGACAACAAATCGGGGTTTAGTTTCAAAACCATTAAGTCCCGAATACTTTTGTCGTTCAGGCGTTGCCGATGATCACTTAGTAAAGCTTGCGGATTACTGAGTGAACGTTGATATTTTCGCCATTCGCTTTTTGCTGTGATGACGCACACGCCTATTCCCATAATGATTTGTTCATCCGAGTCTATGCGTTCATGCGATGAATACAATGCTTGATGATTGGCATTGGTGAGCAAAGGCTGGCACTATCTAGCGTATAATGGTTCGCACAGCATTCTCTTCGATGGATGAAGTAAACTGCTCCGAATGCCGCTCTCACTGAATATGTATACAGCATTTTCACACGAATGAGATTTTCGCCATTCGGGTGAGTCTTTTTATGCGTGGTGGTATATGTGCTGCCGTGCTGCGTGTGGCAGTATGATGGTAAATTGAAGATAATAAAGTTATTCTAGGGAGAAAGGCTGGTTGTGCAGATTCAAAGCGAACGAATATGGGCAGGCGCACAGAGATGACGTCGCGCAATTAATTTAAAGCGCTGAACTGAGAAATGAGCAGTTTTTTTTTCTACACCGCAAATTAAACCTTTATGAGAATCAATAAGCTGCACTTTTAAAATATTCTACATACGATGAATGATTTTCATAAAGATCAAACATGTGGGAAAAAAGCAGTTTGCGTTTTTCATTTTCATACCATTCTCTGTTCCTTCTTAAACTGCGACGTCTTCGAAGATAACGTAATGTAGGGGCTACGCCAAATATAAGTTATGTTTTCAAAGATATTAGACACTATAGAAGGTTTATTTCTTAATTCAATTCGAGCATTTGGGCCTACAATGTCGATGCAAATTATTTTCACACTTAAACCATTTAAGCGGTGAACGTGTTAACCTAAATTTCTTTTTGGACTTCAACTAACCCAACTGGGTTTTCTTTCAAAACACTAGAAACTTTCACGTTCACGCATTTTTGTGCGCATCTAATTTTTTTTATAAATGGAAACTTTCGATGAATTGCTTTTAATAAATGAATCTGGTGCTTGGTTTTGGAAATCAGAATAAGGTTTTTTGAGATATACAAACAATATATAATTCAGCACCTTCCGCCTGCACAACAGAAAAGTATGTTTCATTATCACCGTAGCATATATTACGGCGATCGTCTCAAGCCACAGCTGTTTTTTTTCATTTTCGCTGATTTTTATTACTACCCTAACACGATTTCTTTGCGCTTTCATAATATACACAGATTATCATATTTTTATATGATTTTTTGCTGGAGTAATTCCGAGTTCCGTTTGCAACTATTAATTGCACCTAAAATTATTACACAAAGAATCTATTGACTCACTCGTTTCAGAAGAGACATTGCTTCGAAAAATTATTGAGGAACCGATTGGTTAATTTAACACATTAGACGATCGCGTTAAACTGAAACGAGAAGCAACGGCATCTATTTATAAACCATCAACTAAATATAAACCACAAAACAAAACTCTATTACAAAGCATAAACACGTATAAATTGTATAAAACCAAAAAACTTTGCACAACACCACCAACAGCTTCACTGGAAAATTTAAACAAGCACGAAACAACAAGACCTGCAAGGGAGCAATTCGTAAAGATTTGTGATGTCGGAAGAACTAAAAAATAACACTAAATCAAAAAATATTATATTTCATTTCTTTTGAGAAATTCTTTCGAATTCAATTTAAATACTTCTCCGGATTTATCAATTTGATCGACAACATATGGCAACAGATCCTGATTCATTTTCAGGAACATTAAGTTGCGCATTGTTGCATCCTTCAGCTGCATTCTAGAGTCTGTCAGAATAAATTTGAGTTGACTAAACAAGCGTTCCACTGTCACTTGCGTCGATGGAATCGATAACACCGCTCTAGCTAGCTGGTATAGGCGCGGTTCAAGAAATTTTTTATTTTTCCAGTATTCGACGATGTTGAATGGTTGAAGCTTTGTTATCTCGGATTCATTGATGCTAACTTTTGGTCGTGTTTCAAGTCTTACGATATCGCCTAAAAGCGCACTCTTCGAAGTTGGCTCTATTGTTGACGTACTTAAATTTTCGTCTTCCTCAAACAATTCGCACAAATATTCGTCAACATAATCACGCGTCGTTGTTGCGGTCGATCTTGAAGAACCTTCTTGAAGTTGAATATCGTGGCTTTCGAACATGTTTTCCAATTTTTGGTTCAATAATAACAAATACTTCTAAAAATAGTATTGTGAGAAAACTACGTCATGGTACTATTTATAAATTATTCTTGCCTTTTGTTCACGGTTTTTGTAATTTCTCGGTAACATTAAAGAGTATTGTTAAATACCATAGGATAAACTTAGCGGAGCGGAAACTAGAATTTTTTACAATAATTGTAAAAAATGTGAAAATGAATACAAAGTATCGTTGCAAATCAAAAAATCCCGTAATATGAATGGAAGAAAATCATAAGAGTTAATTTTGGAGTACATATTCAGAAAAATCACAAAAACCGTGTAAAAGGAGACGCTAGAGTAAGGTAGGCTTGAATTTTTAAGACGTTGTATACGGCCAATGCCGGATTTCAGAGGTTTTTTTTCTAGAAATACAACTGAAAATTTGAAAATTTGTTTTTCAAATATATGAAATATTATATATATATATATATATATATATATATATATATATATATATATATATATATATATATATATATATATATATATATATATATATATATATATATATATATATATATATATATATATATATATATATATATATATATATATATATATATATATATATATATATATATATATATATATATATATATATGAAAGTTACTAAATTACTCTTATACTGTGTTTTTATTGTAAAGCCCGCTTTACTATACCGCCGAAGTATAATAGGTTTTAGTAGATATGCTGATAAAATTCTGTTTACAAACCTGGACATTTTGTTTATCATCATTTGTTAGTCGCTTGGACCCTACAAAATTATATCTTGGATCCATGTACAAACATGTTTTAAAAATAATATTGTCGGTTAATTTTGAAGCTCGTTGTTTCATTGCTTTAAGCAGCTGGCCTGCCAATGAATTGTCATTCATAGCATGTAATTTCGCTTGACATATAAGCCAATCGCAATAGAATTGAGATAGCGGAACATGGTCCTTCTGCAGTCTCATCGTTAAAATAAACATCGGTTGAAAAGCTTCGCAAAATTTGTCTATGAATGGCCAATGGTTTGATAAATCTGTAAAAAATAGGCTATCAAGTCTTTCGCTCTTTCGGTGAAAAGTTCAAGTTGTTGAAGGATTTTAATAGCTTTGTGCTTTTTGAAGTGGTTGTATTTATATGTGTGCCATGTAGTACTAGTGTAGATTTTTAAGTGAGTTGCATTTTTTTATTAGAGTGGAATGCAAATTAAATACTTTTGAAAAATTTCACGGCTATCAAGGCTTTCTTGTAGAATTAATCATTTTATTTTCGAACAGAATGATAATGACATACTAAATCGTCAACATTAAAGTTTTTGCTGCATTTCGAGACATACATCATATTCGATTTTTTTTATTATTTCGCGCTTTTCAATAACTGTAGCATTCTTCACCGTTTTTTAGTAAAAGCACTTCACCGTTTTTTAGTAAAAGCACTCACAAAACATCGTAAGCTCGAAAACAGTGAGCGATAATAACTTTATATGATCGAATTGTTTGAAGATAATAAAAGATCAAACTTGAAAAAGTTCAAATATTTTTGAAAATAATTGGAGTGTAAATTCAGCTAGTATAAACATGCTTTTGAACCTATAACTAAGAACATGCATTTCTTAAAAAATTAAAGTCGGTTCAGTGCATTTGAAGTTACATCATTAAAAATAAAATTTAGTTAAGGAATTGGAAGAAACTAAATATTTTGTAGTTGTACTTAGGTGATATTTTTTTACTTCGAAAAGCTAAAATTTACACACAAAACTTTTGAAAATTTTTGAAAATTTTGTTTTCTTCATAGGGTAATTTGGGGAGAGATGCCGCAGATTTCTAAAAATCGATCCAGCATCAAAGTAAACCATTCAATAATTGATGAAATCATTTTTATCAATTGCGACAAGTTTCTAAAATACTGTGAAATAGTTTTGTCAGGAAAAAAATTTCATCAAATTTCCATGAACATTTTACAAAAAAAGTCATTGCGGGTGAGACGCCGTACCGTGGTCACAAACTGAAAAATGGTGAGCAAAAGTATTGGCTCTCATTGATGTTTTTGTGATTAAGTGTCTTCAGCTGAGTTTCATAAAGTTTGATTACACCTATAAATCGGCTAGCACCTTCACTTTTCTTAAGGGGATACTACCATTTCCAGAAACATTTTTTTATTCAATATTTTAAAAATATTTTTTTTTTCGCAGCCTTGTGTAACGGTTAAGTTGGAGTAACTTAATAGAGGCCACTATTTATCTATATGTTTGTACGAGCGATACACATCTATGTGTTGGTAGCAGTTCCTTAAAAGCACTGTTTGGCTGTTTCTCCCAATGAATTTATACAAATTAGGTTTGTTCTTGAAAGATTCATTTTGAAAAAGCATCAATTCGTCCAATTTTTTGCATTTATCTCAATATGGACATCACTACAAATCAACGCGTTCACGAAAATTAGTGCCTGAAACTTTAAAGAATAAACCGAAGTGACTAATACTTAGATGCATATCGCCCGTTTAAATATATAGATAAATAGACTCACAATATGTCACTGTGTTAGGCCCGTTAGTTTGTGGATATACCTTGTTAAGAACCTATACCTGACGCAAATGATCATTTAATGACATTCCGAGGTGAAAAAAATACATTTTAGCTATGCATCCTCTTCCATTGAGTGCGGCATCTCACCCGCAATTTTGATGCGGCATCTCTCCTAATTGTAGGGGAGAGATGCCACACGACGACGTTTTCCTCTAAAATTATGGATGACCGTGCTCATGGAATGCCTTCTAAAAGGTCCCAGCTATTCAACCGATACATGATTTACAAAAAAACGAACAATTTAAAAAAAACCAAATTTTAATGTGGTGCTGAAAAATTTTCGGCACCACGTGATGCAACTGAACGCATAAAATCATTAATAAAATTTTCGTGAGCAATTAAACAGGATTATTTTATAACTCTAGAGTTATAATTCTTCGAAAGATAAACTCACAATAGCATATTACCGCATAAAAGTGACCCCATATACGAGAATGCGGCATCTCTCCTGACGCGGCATCTCTCCCGAAATTACCCTACCTCAAACTAAAAATAGACAAAAAATAGTATTCGAAATGTAAAACAAGCCATGTTAACATTCTGCCCGAAATCAAAATAGATAGTTATGTGTTCACAAAAAAAAGAATGATTAGTACCACGTTCACAAGATTCAGTACAAAGCCATAATATCAAAATTATTGAATTCATTTGGCACAAACATAATGCATAAGAGTCAATATCAAGATACTCTATACAAAACAAAATACTTTGGAATTTGGACGAAGTATGTGTTATAACGTTCGAAAGCTTCGATGGATTTGTAGCTAAAATCGTATTCAAAACGTAGTCACGGAAGTCGGTAAAAAAGAAAACATATTTTGTTACACACAAGTTTATATGTACCACATAGATTGCATGCTGATTCATGTAATAGAAGCTTTCCAATAGGATCAAGATATGCGCATTACCCTTATGCAGTTTAAGTAGAATTGATTAAGGCAAAACTTCCATAGAATATTTCAAACATAGATTAAGATTAGCACGACAAAAATAAAAACTACTTACCGAGTGATGGATCATTGCTCACCAAAATTTCAATGAAATGAGTTTTTTTTATGGACTGTAAGTATTTGAGCAAAACGTACCATACGTTCCACCTTGTTTCGTTAACCTTAGGAGGAAGTGGTACTTTGTGCGAATCTTTGGGAGTGAACAAATCTCGAAATCGTCTCTGTCGCATTTTTATACTTTTCTTGTTAATACAGTGCAATCTGGTTTTGAATGGTTTAATTACATCCCACACAGCCAACTGTGCTGTATGGGCTCCGCATCTGATGCTCTCTAAAAGCACCAAATCTGAATCGTTTGAAGTATCACAAATAGCAGCAGCATTTCCTGTGAGTTGCTCTACAGTTTTGTATGCTGTATCAAAATCATCATTAAAACAGGAAGAATCAGAGTCGTCGTCGCTGTATTGCTCATCATCATCTTCCGATTCTATATAATCGTCATCCTTCGCATCATAATTTCCCAAAACTACGTTTTCGTCCGGTAAAATCGAGCACAATGGCACATCTTCGTTATTTTGACAACAATGCATTATCATTTTCAAGTTCTTCACCGCGGCCAACATATTCGCTCCATTGTCGTGTGCCACTGCTATTACTTGTTCATATTTGATCCCAACGAACGACATCTCCTCTTCCAAAACAATTCGCAAATTTTCAGCTGTTTGTCTTTCAATCATTTCACGTACCGCTGTAATTTGTAAGTTACTAGTCATATGTTCCCCATTAAATTCATATGTTATACAGCTTTTAAGTTGCATAGGATATATAGCAAAAACATTTAATTCAAATTACAAGTGGATATATAGGGTAAAGTGCCTATTTTCACCATACCAAGCAAGGTGCCTAGTTCATTAATTTCTTGCACTACAATCAATGAAATTCCTAAAAATTGACATTAACAACTTTGCTAAGAACTAATATAATAACACAAATACGCTAAAAACAGTGAAATTCTCGTGTTTGAGCGCAACAAAAACTCGTATCGAGTGCCCCTCTTGTTGCGCTACCATTTGAATTAATGCGTTGAACAAAGATGGCAGACACTGCTCTAACGAACGGTTTCGTATGGGTAGGGTGACAATAGAAAAATGTCGAAAATGGGCTCATCACCCTATATATATATATATATATATATATATATATATATATATATATATATATATATATATATATATATATATATATATATATATATATATATATATATATATATATATATATATATATATATATATATATATATATATATATATATATATATATATATATATATATATATATATATATATATATATATATATATATATATATATATATATGTGTGTGTTTTTGCACTTGATTCACTAACTCAATATTCAATATTTTGTAGTGAACATTTTGTAAAATATTGCTCAAATGTTGCATTAACTAAGAAATCGTTTTCTGATATCAATTATTCATCAATTTTCAAAAACAAGTTAATTTCATATATCGACGTATTTTTACAACATTTACAACCCATTACAGATCTTTAATTAATACATTCATCATTTGAATTTTTCTCCTATACTCACCTAAATGGACAATTTTTATATTTCCATCTTCGTTAGCGTACTGTAAGTTCACACCGAACACTGCGCGACCCTTACGCGTCGCAGAATCTATCTTCAACGACACAATTTGATTTTTAAGCTTCTCGCGTAATATTTCGCGACCGATGTTCGCAGCTTCATTAACTAAATTGGTTAACTTTACACGTGACATTTTAATCCCCACCGCATCCCACAGCGGTCCGATCAAAGTGACTGTTCCTTCCCATTCCGGGAAACGAAGCGGAACATTGTGGCCAGTAGCCATCTGCAGAGTGCCGAGGATAATCTTGCTTCGAGATGTGTTTACGGACAGCTTACAAAATTTTGTTTTTTTTTCAACTTCTATACACAACCCCAATTGCTGAGCGACATCCGGATGAAAATTTAAAATATGCCTTTTAAAATTGCCTACATTGTACTTCACTTGTGCATATTCACATTTTTTTCCATCACCTATCCCAGCTTTGCACACAAACTTTGGACCGCTAGCAAACTGTTCTTCAGCAACTACGTCTTTAATCAAGTCCTTTTGGTACACCCGCTTGGCCATTGTTCCACTTATCCAATTGCTAACTACCAAAATCACTTTTAATCTTTTTCAGTTTTATTATAAGATTATCAAAAAATGAACGCAATGTCAATATACAACCTTCCTTGTTAGACAAACTCTTCTGAGCAAACACACATCAACGCGTATCCTCGAA
The DNA here is from genome assembly GCF_030247195.1 of Topomyia yanbarensis. NCBI lineage: Eukaryota > Metazoa > Arthropoda > Insecta > Diptera > Culicidae > Topomyia > Topomyia yanbarensis. The sequence continues at coordinate 209,771,167 of NC_080672.1, read as the reverse complement.
CGACAGCATACGAATGTGCATACGAACCGCATTCGCATGAAAAGAATTGGTTTCATTCTCCTGAAAATCATTTTCATGATTCTACAAACGAAAGGTTCGTGCGAGTGTGGACTCACAGCATTTTCGGAATGGTGTGAAAAAGAATGATATATGAATGAACCTATGATGTCACCATACCTATCCATTCTCTGAGAGACTGCTGCTCCAACGAGGTGATTTTCGGCTCTCCTTTTCTCTCTGTGTGAATGTTTGTTCATCTAATACTTTGCTGTGTATCTCGCATTGCATGCCAATCGGCCGATGGGAGCATATCACACTCTATCGAATGAAAATTTTACAACCTTGCAATTTCAAGGCGCTGAAGGCACGTTCTACCGTTACTTGCGTTGAAGGTGCTGATAAAATTGCAACAGCAAGGCGAAACATTTCTGGGTGTCTGGTTTGCCGATCAATCCAGTACCGAAGCACGTCGAATCGTTTCAGAGTTGATGTTGTTTGTGAGCTGGATGATGTGGATGTTGAAGGACTGGACACGGTAGAGTGAAGATTTCGAACATATTGTTTAGATGGTGGCATCGTTATAGGAACTTTTTTTTGGAACTCAAGCTCTTTAACAAGCTTAAGTAAACGGGTTTCAGTTGGTTCCTCGGGTAAATTCTCCTGGGACGTATCCTTGCCAAAATAGTTTTCAAGATACGTCTCAAGAAAATCCGATTCGTCATGAACAGGTACTGACTGACTGCTAATTTCTTTTCCTTCGATTCTATCCTAACGGCTCCACATATTTAGGAGATAAGTCTAAAAATGGATATAGTTTTATAATATGTATTTTAATAGACTATGTATATTTTACCTGTACTTATCATAGACAGATAGACGATTCGAACCAAGATAATTAAACCGAGGATCCATATATAAGCAACATTTGAACTGAATTGTGTCAATAAGCGTTTTAAGCCGTGTATCCATCGTTATAAGCAGCTTTTGAGCTAGATTGTTTTCTAGAATGGCATTCAATCTTGCTTGACAAATCAACCATTCACAAAAAAATTCCGACAATGGCACATGTTCTCGCTGCAAACTAACAGTAAGGAAAAACACGGGTTGTAGGGCATCGCAGTAAAGGTCCACAAATTTCCAATGTTTGGAAAATGCTAAAAAAAGAATATTATTACATTTTGAATGTACAACCTTAGAATTAGAAAAAGTGTTACCCATTTCACTAAATCTATTTTCTAGAGAGAGATAGAATGACTTTTGATCGCATAGTGATTTGAGCATTATGTAAACCGAGTTCCAACGTATAATGTTTGCTATGGGAGCCAAGTGCGCTTTGTGTGAAATGAACTGCTCTCGATACTTGCCCTGGCGTGTCGATTTCACCAATTTCTTTACAGTATTTATTCTTTTGGTGCATTTTTTCAGAACGTTCCAAACTGCTAGTTGGCAAGTATGAGCCGCGCATCTGGTGCTTCCTACCGCATAAGGCTCTATCTTCTCGGAAGTTTCGTCGTCGGACTCCTCGGTGTCTGACCCGCTGCCAAACCCTACAATACTTTCGTTATCCAATTCATCGTCTATTGCCTCGTCGATGACCATGAAATCTAACAAACGATTAGGGTTAGAGTTGTCCAAAATTACTTCGACAGCCTGTAACTCTCTTTTTAGGAGAGGTTCCGAGTCGGTCCACATGTTCTCCGACATATGTGCTTGCAGCCGTTTCACCGAAGCAACCATGTTCGCTCCATTATCATGTGCAATGGTAAACAATTGATCAGAGCTGATTCTGTATTTTCGCATCGCTTCTTCTTGCAAAGCTTGTTGCAGGTTATCTGCAGTTTGACTAACCGTCATCTCTTTGATTACTGAAAGATATAAAAAAACTTAACAATGTTGCATGATTCATACAATCATGAAATACAATATTACCCAAAGAACGACAGACAACTCGACCGTCCAAGAAAAACTGTGCGTTTACACCGAAGGAATGGTGGTTTCTCCGGGAAGCACTATCTATTGTCAAGTTAACGATACGACCTTCCATCTCTTTAGCGATAATCTCTCGTACGCACAATGCTCCGCGGCTTAAATGATCCGATAACTTTTTTCTGTTCATCGGTAAGCCTACAGCACCCTAAAGAGGTTTCATGAGTGTTTGGAATCCTATCCACTCAGGAAAACTCAACGGCAATGCATTAGCAGTTCCATAGTTCCCAGAATTACTGCTGCTCGATCGGAATCAACGATGACCTTGTTTTTAGATTTTTTCGGCGGCGGAAGTTCATTGTCGAAGGAAGATATAGCGCGTTTGGGTGCAGGAAGAGACAACTGAAGCTTACCTAACTTGGTTGGATGTTTTGTTCTGATATGCCTAAGAAAGTTTCCGTGATTTAATTTTCCTCTATGATCGTTTGTCGAAAGCTACGTGGTTGCGATGAAATGCGATGTTTATCAAAAAGAAGAAGTAGGTTTTTTAAGATATTTTACCAGCGTTGCCAAGCGATAAGGTTTGGTATTTTTTATAAAAGCATGAGAGCAGGAATAGTAGTTAACAAAATTTATTTATAGGTACATACATCATTTGCACATACGACTCGCAGTACTCATTGAACGAACGAAACTATGCTTTTTAATATTCACATTATTTCCAAAAAAATGGAAGCCATATAAAAAAAAAGTGTCTTTCCATATATAAACGTTCCTACAAAATATTAGTCGATTGCTCAGGAAATTAAAGTGGAAGGCAATGCTTCATCGAAGACAAAAGAAACGAAGAGGTGGTGTTTCCATTTGATAGCATTTTATTTATTAGTTTACTGATCCCTGACCAACGTTTGTAAATTCAAATACTTTAATGAATGTTGAATCTAAATGTTTCATGGTCATGCATGTTGAAGTGCTTCAAAATATAAACAAAAGTTATATCATAAAAATAATCTATGCATACCTTGTATGCAAATCGTTTGTTTACATTTTACACAAAAATTTTGAATGTCCACCAGTTAGTTATAAATATAATTCAAAATATGTATATTTTTAGACCGTATACAGTGTACAATAGTTTTTAAATATTATAACCATTTTTAAAATTTTTACTCATTGTTGAATATTACAGAATTCATCTAACAGCATTGTTATTGGCGCACATATGTAGTCAAACGCAATTGTTACCAGAATCATGATACTTATTTTCTAAATAAACATGAATGCAACAAATCCTGAATATATGAGAGTAAATAACATGAAGAAAAAAAATTCTTATGCAAATGTCATTCGAGATGATTTCGGTGGCCGAATTTTTGTTTAGGATATTTTAGGTGGAAAAATTCAGGAACGAACTTCTCTCATCAAGATTGTTTTCAGTGCAGAATGATAGGCTGCGAACATCGCATATATAAAAGTTCACTAGCGAACTTTTCGGCTGCGATATTTTTCTTGACAACTGTTTTCGTATCAACATCGCCAAAGATAAAGTTCACTTGTGAACATTGATATTTTGAGTTTTTCCCAACACTGCAAGAAATTCTAAGCCAGGGAGTGATTCGTATGCAGCGAATTACACGTAAAGAAGCCGAAAACAGAGTGAATACGCCAGCACTCATCTTGACTTTCTGCAAGACCACATACCCAGAATACATGAATATCGGTTTGCTTCGCGTCCCAACTCGCCCGTACTTCCCAAACCCGATGTTCCCTATGGTTGCTTTAAATACGGCCATACGCGTGTTCGCTGTCCTGGCCCGCAACGTTGTCCTAACTGCCCTGGAGAACATCAAAGCGAAGAAAAATGTCGAGCACCCCAGTTTTGCCTAAATTGTAAAGGAGATCATCAACCAACAAGCCGCCAATGTCCCAATTACAAAAAAGAAGTAGAGGTCATCAAAATAAAAACCCACGACAATTTGACATTCCCGGAAGCGCGCAAACGAGCTGAACAGCAGAATCTTGGAAGTTACGCCAAGGCTGTAGCGCAATCAAGCGAGATCCTGAATAAATTGAAAGAATTGGAGCAGACAATGAAGAAGAAGGATGAGCAGATCGTTAAACTTTTGGCAGAGAGCAAACGCAAGGACGAGAAAATTGAGCAAATGATGACGTACATCAAACAACAGTCCGCCAGCCAAGAAAAACCACAGCCCAGTAAAGATCAAAAACCAACGAATCAGACGGCCGATAACTAGATCCAGGAACAGTTCACCAACGATAAATGCGGATTCAAAACGAGGAAGATCACAGAAACAACACACCCCGTTCAGCAAACCAACGACAACCTCACCGGATAACTTAAGCCCACCACCAAAAAGAACCGCTGCCACTAGCGCCAGGAATCAGGAATCAGAATATATTGGCTCAAATGGCACGTTCCCCGTACATAGTCGGGGGGAAGAGGACTGTCCCTACTTCCCAGATATACAGCCCTCGCAATTCTCCTCCTGGCTTTCCGCCGGCGAAGATACACCGCAACAACAGCAGAAGCATCAGAGCACCGATATCCCGGTTGAAATCAGCGCAACCACGTTCCGGTACCAACGAAACACACCGGCGAGAACCCGCAGGCAATCACCTTCGCTATCTCGCTTCGCTTCGTCGTCTTCGTCAGCGTTTTTCGCCAATCGAGACAGCAGATGCTTCGCCCTTCAATGGAACATTCGAACCAACATCAGCGAGCTTAAACAGCTGATCTGCGAGTACGGACCGAGCCTGATAGCGCTTCAGGAAACAAAAGTTGACAACCGAGTAGTCGCAGCAGATTTCATCGGCAACAACTACACTCTTTTGCTGAAAACTGGGAGTTGTCGATACTGGCAACAAGGAGTAGGTCTTGCCATTCGGGATGGTGTTCCATTCGAACGAATTGATATCGACGACAGTATACAGCCCAAATAACCACATGCATTATATTGAAGCATTATTTTAACATCGATAATGTTCATTTGCTCTAAAACTACTTTCTTAAAACAGTGCTGCCATAACACAACATCCCAAATGTTTCAAGACATTGCCTCTTATGAGCAATGTAACAGGCATTATACATACCTTTAGAGCAACGGTTTAGTGTTTGATCGCATTGCATTTACAAATGCTTAGACGCTCTACTGCGCTACACTTGAAAAGCATATAATGCTTGAAACATTAAAATAATTTGACGTTTATGAAGAAAATGTTCTAATCAAAAAATATCAACCTGAAACAACATGGAGAGTAGTGTGGCAAACGGGCAATTTTCTACGAATGGGGCAAAAATATTGGAGCACTGCACCGCCTATAGCTTTTGACCAATCCTATCTCCGTTGAGGAATACATTAAATTAAACAACGAAAGTATGCATTCCTATAATTTGCAACTCAGATGAAGCATATCATAGAGAAACCACTAAATGCTCATAATTTCATCTGCACAATTTGATGTCAATATTAAGTATGTTTCGGAATCTCTACTAAAAACTGATCTCTGCTTCGTTTGTTGATGTTTATATTTCGCGATCCGAGAGCCGCACGATAAATACTAATCTACTCAAAAAATGACAAATGTTTGCACCTCTCCTTCTATACCGACGTGTCATTGCATTAACAAAGGCTATATAATGTAAAACGTTATTCATATATTGCAAATATCATTCCGTCGGCAACTATCCTCCACAGATAAGAGTGCTAACGGCCTACCTCGTATGAAGCTGATGTCAGATGATCATGGTTCGGATCCCATAAAATTAATTTAAAAATCTGAAGGAATTGGAATTTTGTGGTGATGGTAATGTTGTATCTGGCTAATAAGAAGAAGTGGAAAATGGGAAAACGTTCATTTTTCCATTTTAATTATTTTCATTTTGGCATTATATCAGCTTTTTGTTGTGTTATATAACATCGATCTGTCAAAACGAAACAAACATTATTGCAGCATCTAGTAATGCTTTTAACAGACTAAAGCTTTATAAGAGCGTTACTAATGTAAAATAAATGCTTTCTTTGACAGCTCTTACATCAGTCGCTTAATCGCCCTTTTCCACTTTATGAAAGCATTGGTGTTGCATTTACAGCAATGAAGCATTTTATCGCATTCTGCGAACGACTCATTTAAGACTGTTAACTTTACATCATTTGAAGCGTCGTGGTTACTTGGAAAGCTATCGCAGTTCGGATCCAACTGCCACAGCAAATGACGGTGGTGTCGATCTACGTGCCTCCCAATACTCAACAGTGTCAAGAGCAGCTGGGTGACTTCCTCGAAAAGCTTCCACGTCCAGTGCTTGTACTAGGCGACTTTAACGCGCACCATATTTGCTGGGGTTCTATGAAATCTACCGCATTAGGCCACTTCATCGCCGAAAAAACGTTATCGGAAAGATTACTCATCCTCAACGACGGATCGCACACTCGGATTGACCCAGCTACCGGTATCACTTCGGCTATTGACCTCTCGATCTCCTCAGAATCGGTGGCTTCAAAATTTGTTTGGCGAACACTTCCGGACACCCACAGCAGTGATCACTTTCCCATTCTCGTTTCCATTCCCGGACTGTCGACTATCCCAACGAAAAGACAGAAATGGATTTACGATCAAGCAGATTGGAAAAACTACGAGCGATTGACCGCCAACGCTATTCGGCCGGGCGTCGAAATGTCAATCGACTGTTTCGTTGACCGGTTGATTAGAGCAGCAAACACCGCGATACCTCGCACTACCGGCAGAGTCGGTCTCAAAGCGGTTCCGTGGTGGTGTCCGGAGGTGAAAGCAGCTATCAAAAATCGGAGAAAAGCACTTAGAGCACTGAAGCGTATACCAGCAGAGGACCCACAAAAAGCGGATGCACTGAAAAGCTTCCAGGAATCACGGGCAGCAGCAAGAAAGTCTATCCATGACGCCAAGAAAAAATCATGGGAAGACTTCGTCGCGAAGATATCTCCAAGTTCAACTACGTCGGAGATGTGGCAGGTAGTGAACACGTTGAGAGGGAAACGCCAACACCGCCCAACTGTCATCAAGCGGTCCAGTGGTTACACGGATATGCCAGAAGAAATAGCTGAAGAACTGGCGCAACACTACAGTGAAGGATCCGCAACCTCCAGTTATTCGTCGTTTTTCCAGAAGGAGAAAGAAAAGGCCGAACAAAACCGCATAAACTTCTCGCCAGATAGCGATGATATTTACAACTCGGACTTCACTCTGAATGACTTGCTGTGGGCACTCGACAGACGAAGAAGTGGCTCTTCAGGACCGGACTGCATCGGTTATCCAATGCTTCAGCGACTGCCATTGTCTGTGAAAACAGCTATGTTGAAACTCTTCGACAGAATATGGCGCAGTGGCGTATTCCCATCCTGTTGGCGAACTGGAATCATCGTATCTATTCCAAAGCCAAGCTCGGATGACGCGGGTCCAGCTTCATTCCGTCCAATCACCTTAACTAGTTGTATGGCGAAGGTTTTCGAGCGAATAATCAAACGACGGTTGACAACCGAACTAGAGTCGAACGGACGACTCGACAAACGACAACATGCCTTCAGATCTGGTCGGGGTACTGACACATACTTTGCGGAGTTGGAGAGGTCATTACCCGACCGTGACGAACACTGTTTGATAGCGTCGCTAGATTTGGCCAAGGCGTACGACACCACCTGGAGATATGGCATCCTACGAACACTGCAGAAATGGCAAATACGTGGAATACATGAAGATCGGTTTGCTTCGCGTCCCTACCCGCCCGTACTTCCCAAACCCGATACTCTGTTATGGTTGCTTTAAATACGGCCATACGCGTGTTCGCTGTCCTGGCCTGCAACGTTGTCCTAATTGCTCTGGAGAACATCAAGGTGAAGAAAAATGTCGAGCAGCCCAGTTCTGCCTAAACTGTAAAGGTGATCACCAACCAACAAGCCGCCAATGTCCAAATTACAAAAAGAAAGTAGAGGTCATAAATATAAAAATCCGCGACAATTTGACATTCCCGGAAGCGCGCAAACGAGCTGAACAGCAAAATCTAGGAAGTTACGCCAAGGCTGCAGCGCAATCAAACGAGATCCTGAATAAATTGAAAGAACTGGAGCAGACAATGAAGAAGAAGGATGAGCAGATCGTTAAACTTCTGGCAGAGAACAAACGCAAGCACGAGAAAATTGAGCAAATGATGGCGTACATCAAACAACAGTCCGCCAGCCAAGAAAAACCACAGCACAGTAAAGAACAGAAGCAACGAATCAGACGGCCGGGCCAATAACAAGATCCAGGAACAGTTCACCAGAAATAAATACGGATTCAAAATGAGGAAGACCACAGAAACAACACACCCCGTTCAGCAAACCAACGACAACCTCACCGGATAATTTAAGCCCACCGCCAAAAAGAACCGCTGCCACTACCACCAACGAAACGATGGAATATTCAGACGATGAAATTGAGATTACCGAGACGCCTCCTAGCCAGCCTCTTCGATAATTCTCATTTTCATCAACGTTTGGATACCAACAACAACCCACGCACGAATACTGACCACGAGATAGATCGGTTTGGAAGAGAGGAAAGTGTAGTACTCCTTCCAACGCAAGCACAGCAGGATGAAGAAACTATCCGGGCCGTCATACCCCAACCCGTCGATAGTGAATTCACCTCTGTGGCCGATAGGAATACCGATTTCTAACTAACTAACTAACAAATCTACAAACCAGAGCAACCCGATCGTCATCTACGAGAAAACGAGCATAACTACACAAAGTCTATCCCCAGTGCCGACCGCAGTCGGTGTTCGTGAGCATAATAGTGTAGTTAGTACGACAGCGGTTGGCACTGTGGGGCTGGACCTTCCCCAGGTCAGTTCCGAAATTGTCAATCCTCTCGCAGGTACTGCTTGTTTTGATGTACTTTCAGGTTTGAAGGACAACATCGACGATACGCTCCTTCCACATCACCACTTGCTATCGCCCGGAGAAGGCCCATCGAGATCATCACATCGAGATAGAACAGCTATAACAACGAAAACTACACAAAGTCTTTCCCCAGTGCCGGTCGCTGTCGGTAGTTCTGGAAGTAATTGTGTAGTAGTTTCGACAGCGGCTGGCACTGTGGGGCTAGACGTCCCACAGGTCAGTCCATCTTCAATTTATCTCCGAACGAATTCTGTTGCGGTTTCTACCGTTACAGATGCGACCAGCAGTAACCGGTCTGGGGAAGAAGAGAAGAAAGTAGCTTCCCCACTTCATCATGAAGGGATCGACCGGGGGGAAGAGGGCTGTCCCTACTTCCCAGATATACAGTCCTCGCAATTCTCCTCCTGCCTTTCCGCCGGCGAAGATACACCGCAACAACAGCAGAAGCATCATAGCACCGATATCCCGGTTGAAATCAGCGCAACCACGTTCCGGTACCAACGAAACACACCGGCGAGAACCCGCAGGCAGATGCTTCGCCCTTCAATGGAACATTCGGGGACTGCGAACCAACATCAGCGAGCTTAAACAGCTGATCTGCGAGTACGGACCGAGCCTGATAGCGCTTCAGGAAACAAAAGTTGACAACCGAGTAGTCGCAGCAGATTTCACCGGCAAAAACTACACTCTTTTGCTGAAAACTGGGAGTTGTCGATACTGGCAACAAGGAGTAGGTCTTGCCAGTCGGGATGGTGTTCCATTCGAACGAATTGATATCGACGACAGTATACAAACTATCGCAGTTCGGATCCAACTGCCACAGCAAATGACGGTGGTGTCGATCTACGTCCCTCCCAATACTACACAGTGTCAAGAACAGCAGGGTGACTTCCTCGAAACACTTCCACGTCCAGTGGTGGTACTAGGCGACTTTAACGCGCACCATATTTGCTGGGGTTCTACGAAATCTACCACACTAGGCCACTTCATCGCCGAAAAAACGCTATCGGAACGATTACTCATCCTCAACGACGGATCGCACACTCGGATCGATCCAGCTACCGGTATTACTTCGGCTATTGACCTCTCGATCTGCTCCGAATCGGTGGCTTCGAAATTTGTTTGGCGAACACTTCCGGACACCCACAGCAGTGATCACTTTCCCATTCTCGTTTCCATTCCCGGACTGTCGACTATCCCAACGAAAAGACAGAAATGGATTTACGACCAAGCAGATTGGAAAAACTATGAGCGATTGACCGCCAACGCTATTCGGCCGGGCGTCGAAATGTCAATCGACTGTTTCGTTGACCGGTTGATTAGAGCAGCAAACACCGCGATACCTCGCACTACCGGCAGAGTCGGTCTCAAAGCGGTTCCATGGTGGTGTCCGGGGGTGAAAGTAGCTATCAAAAATCGGAGAAAAGCACGAGCACTGAAACGTATACCAGCAGAAGACCCACGAAAAGCGGATGCACTGAAAAGCTTCCAGGAATCACGGGCAGCAGCAAGAAAGTCTATCCATGACGCCAAGAAAAAAATCATGGGAACACTTCGTCGCGAAGATATCTCCAAGTTCAACTACGTCGGAGATGTGGCAGACAGTGAACACGTTGAGAGGGAAACGCCAACACCGCCCAACTGTCATCAAGCGGTCCGATGGTTACACGGATAAGCCAGAAGAAATAGCTGAAGAACTGGCGCAACACTACAGCGAAAGACCCGCAACCTCCAGCTATTCGTCGTTGTTCCAGAAGGAGAAAGAAAAGGCCGAACGAAACCGCATAAACTTCTCGCCAGATAGCGATGATATTTACAATTCGGACTTCACCCTGAATGAATTGCTGTGGGCACTCGACAGAGGAAGAAGTGGCTCTTCAGGACCGGACTGCATGGGCTATCCAATACTTCATCGACTGCCATTGTCTGTGAAAACTGCCATGTTGGAACTTTTCAACAGAATATTGCGCAGTGCCGTATTCCCACCCTGTTGGCGAACCGGAATCATCGTATCTATTCCAAAGCCAAGCTCGGATGACGCGGGTCCAGCTGCATTCCGTCCAATCACCTTAACTAGTTGTATGGCGAAGGTGTTCGAACGAATTGTCAACCGACGGTTAACCACTGAACTAGAGTCGAACGGGCGTCTCGACAAACGACAACATTCCTTCAGATCTGGGTACTGACACATACTTTGCGGATTTGGAGAGGTCATTACCCGACCGTGACGAGCACTGTCTGATAGCGTCGCTAGACTTGGTCAAGGCTTACGACACCACCTGGAGATATGGCATTCTACGAACACTGCAGAAATGGCAAATACGTGGAAGGATGATAAACATTGTCAACAGTTTTCTGGCAGAGAGAACGTTCCAGGTCAACGTAGAGGGACATTTGTCGCCAGCACATCCGCTGGAAAATGGTGTGCCGCAGGGCTCAGTGCTCTCTGTGACACTATTTCTCGTGGCTATCCAACCCATCTTCCGCGTGGTTCCGAACTCCGTACAAGTGTTTCTGTACGCCGATGATATTCTACTTCTTGTGTGGGGGAAGAAAGACCAGTCGCTGCTCCGAAAACTTTAGGCCGCATGTAAAAGCCGTCGATTAATGGTCAAGAAGTGTTGGATTTACGATATCTGCGACGAAATTCAGCATCTTCTATTGCAGCCCCAACGTACGCCGTGAACCCATCCAGGCGATAAAGATAGATGGTGTAGCCGTTCCGACACAAACGCTGCTGAGAACTCTCGGTGTCAATCTCGACCGATCGCTCAACTTTAAAGCACATTGTAAATTGACGAAGAAGACGTGTGAATCCAGGCTGCGTATCTTAAAGATGATCGGTGCCAAGTTGCCCCGTGGTCAACGCACTTCTTTACTTCAAATCGGGTCCGCAATTGTTACCTCGAGACTCCTCTACGGCATGGGACTTGTAAGCAGAGGAGGAGATGCCGTCATCCAAACGCTCGCTCCTTCATACAATAGGATGATAAGGTTCGCATCCGGTGCATACGTCACGAGTCCAATTCTAGCAATTATGGCAGAAGCTGGAACCCTACCATTCGACCTACTCGTTCTTCAAAATATATCCCGCTTGGCCATCCAAAACAGCGCTAGCAACACATAACACGGTCAATGATTTGGTGATTATGTCTGACTCGGCCAGTTGCTTATCGGCATTAGAAGCTGGCACATCGCAACACCCGTGGATTCAGCAGATTGAAAACATGCTACGAGGCCGTCCAATCAAGCTGTGCTGGATTCCGGGTCATGCTGGTATCCACGCAACGAAGAGGCAGACCGCCTCGCTGGAGAAGCCAGGGGTAATGCCCCTTTGCAATATAGTATTACGTGCCGTACATCTACTACTACTCCACAGCATTCACAATTCGGTGGTGCTTCTCTCTTTAAAAGGAATGTATGGGTCAGTCTTGTGTGACCGATTCTTAACCGAGTCAGTGTGCGTTGGTCGGCAGCACTATTTCGCTCCGTCCATCGCTGTGTATCGCATTTGATTTCTCGCAGCTTTGCCTCTTGGGAACCAAACCATTGCATGTCCCAATGTCGCCGTATCGCGTTCTTAATTACTCTCCAAGCATCTTCAGCTGGGATTTGTACATCAATGGCCGGCTGTGCTCTTGCCTCGTTCGCAAGTCGATCTGCCTCGTCGTTACCTGTAATGCCACTATGTCCTGGGATCCAGACGAATCGAACAGGTTTGCTCTGTGCTAATGCTTCAGCCTTTTGGATCCACGGATGATTCGATTTGCCGCCTTCTAAGGCCAACAGGCAGCTCGCAGAGTCTGTAAGAATGACCAGTTCCTTCTGAATGTTTGGTATTGACAAAGCCATCTTAATTGCATACGCTTCCGCAGACAATACGCTACAGTGTTGCGGAAGGCTGTGTGTTTCCGCTATACCAACACCATAGACTCCGGCTCCGACTGTATCATCACATTTGGAGCCGTCGGTGTATAATACAGTCGATTGTTGGAATCGGTTTTTCAACAGATCTTCGACTATTGGTCGAACTTTACCGGGTGGGTCTCCGGCCCGTACAACTTTCTTCACATCCCAAACAATCGTCGGTTTCGCTGTGTGCCACTCTCGATCCCTTCTTCGGGAAAGCGTGCCTATTGTGGGTAACATTGCTCCGGTGAATTGCTGCGTAAGCTCCGACGCTCGTCGGATCAGTGGGAGGTCACTGTTATTACGGTCTTTCTCCAGCACTCGTAAAGTAATCCGCGCAATCGACTGTACCGCTAGTAGTTCGAAAGGAAGTGTGCCTGCTTCGGCCATAATCGAAGGGATTGGGCTGGTAACAAATGCACCAGAAGCGAAACGAACCATTTTGTTGTAAGCAGGTGCGAGTGTCTGCAGCGATGTTTGGCCTCCTCTGCTCACTAGGCCAATCCCACAAATTAGCTTCGAAGTGATTATCGCCGATCCCACTTGAAGTAATGTCGACCGTTTACCACGCGGAAGTTTGGCACCTATCATTTTAAGAATCCGATGTCTGGATTCGCAGGACTTGTTCACCAGCTTGCAATGCGCTTTAAAATTCAAAGTCCGGTCCAACGTTACACCGAGGATCCTCAATTAGTTTGTTTTCGGGACAACTACACGGTCGATGGTGATGTTACGCACTGGGTCTCGACGTGCGTTCGGACTGCAGTAAAAGATGTTCGACTTTGTAGCAGAAATCGCGAAGCCAACATTCTTCGTCCATTTTTCGACAGCCCTAACCGCGGCCTGCAGTTTTCGATGTAGACCTTCTGTTTTGCGACCTCACACAACAAGCAGTATGTCGTCCGCATACAAAAGTATTTCCACGCCAGCTGGGATTACTTTGAAGATCGGTTGCATCGCGACAAGGAACAGTGTCACTGATAATACGGAGCCTTGTGGTACTCCATTTTCCAGTTCATATATTTCTGACAGCTGATTTCCTATGCAAACCTGGAACTTCCTTTCGGAGAGAAAGCTTTGCAGCATGTTGATCATTCGACTTCGTATTCTCCAAGACTTTAGTGTGCGAAGTATACCATGCCGCCATGTTGTATCGTATGCCTTGGAGAGGTCCAACGACGTTTCGCCAGCTAGCGGGAAAAACACCGCTGCGCCAAACAACGTTGAAGATCTCGAGAAGTGTTACCTTCACGGATAACGGGAGTCGTCGAAGAAGCGGATAGCCTATCATGTCAGGTCCTGTCGAGACACTTCGCCCTTTGTCCAAAGCCCACATCAGTTCATTCAGAGTAAGGTCAGTGTTGTACACATCATTGCTATCGGGCGAGTAATTTATGCGCCGTTGCTCGGCTCGTGCCTTCGTCGCTTGAAATGATGCAGAGTAGCTCGATGTCGCCGATCTCTCACTGTAGTGTTTTGCTAGCTCTTCCGCTACTTCTTCGGGGTTGTTCGTAAAGTCGTCCGATCGCTTGAAAGCTACAGTGCTTCGCTGCCGGTTACCACGCAAAGTATTCACTGTTCGCCACAGCTCAGTTGTTGTGCTACTCGGCGAAATCTTAGCCACGAAATCCTCCCATGATTGTTGTTTCGCTAGCTTAACCGCTTTTCGTGCTGCTGCTCGTGATTCCTGGAATCGTCTGAGCACTGTTGGCCTGTCTGGATCCAATATATCCAGACGTCGAAGGGCACGGAGATGTTTTCTACGCTGCCTAACAGCTTCCTTCACTTCAGGGCACCACCATGGTACAGCTTTTGGTCCAGTTCGGCCACTACTTCGTGGTATGCATTTGATAGCGGTCGCCACGATTGTATCCGCGAACTTATCAATGTCCCACTCATCTGTAGCGTTGATGGACTCAGCCGTGATGCGCTCATACAAAGGCCAGTCTGCTCGATCATAGAGTCATTTTTGTCGAGTTTTTTGTACATTCGACCAACTAGGGATGGAAATCCTGCCGACAAAACTAGATTCCACCACGCTTTGGTTGACTTTCGTTTCTTGCAGCGCTATTACGCAAGGTTCGTGCTCGGAGATAAGCAGCTTCAGCTCGCTGATGTTCGCTCTTAGACCGCGCAGGTTCCATTGCAGTGCGAAACATCCATTGGAACGACCATGTGTGATCGACTGTGTTGACGATGATGTGGTCGATAACAACAACAATTATTATTATTATTATTATTATTATTATTATTATTATTATTATTATTATTATTATTATTATTATTATTATTATTATTATTATTATTATTATTATTATTATTATTATTATTATTATTATTATTATTATTATTATTATTATTATTATTATTATTATTATTATTATTATTATTATTATTATTATTATTATTATTATTATTATTATTATTATTATTATTATTATTATTATTATTATTATTATTATTATTATTATTATTATTATTATTATTATTATTATTATTATTATTATTATTATTATTATTATTATTATTATTATTATTATTATTATTATTCATCTGAGTTGGAAACACCGTTCCGTACGGTATATACAACGCGCTTTCGAAAATTTCACACTGTGTTTTTTCGGTGTTTTTCGCGATTTTCGCGGTTTATTTTTGAGCGAAAACACGAGTGAAGTGGTTTTTCAGTGACTGACAGTGAAAGTTTCACGAAAATCGGTGAAGAAACGGCTGAAATAAGTGGATTTTAGTTTACCCACGCGGCAATAAAATCAAAACAACCAGCCATCGCTGTGGCTACCAGTGCGGTCGCCCGGCTAGTTTCATTCACTGGCTGTGCCGGCTGCGTGTGTGACGGTGACGGTGGGCTGGAAGCAAGTTTTTTTTTCGAGTTTGGAAAACTGACGAAAAGTTTTTAAAAAAAGAAAAATATTTTTTTTTCTTGCTTGATCTACCAAAAAGAGTGGTACAGTGTGGTACAGTGCGAATTGGACGCGCCACAGTGCATGCCAAAAGTGTCGAAACAGCGAAAAAAGGAAAAAAATTGAAAAGTGATTTTTTTGCACGTTTAATTCATTGAAGGCAACGTAGAAGCAAAAAAAAAGGTAGCTGCGATTCTGCCTGCCTACAGTGTGGCCCAAAAGTGTTGGAACACTTCGAAAAAGTCGACGTTGAAGGGGCAAATAAGGTAAGATCTTTCCTTTTCTTCACCTTTTTTGTCCATTTGGGGTTGGTATCGGGTGACCGTGCCACATAGCAGTTTCCAACGTCTGGTGGTGTAATCCAAGATGGCGGCCGCTAGTAGCGGTGATCCGGGAGGGTCAAGCCAAAGGAGATTACCGGAATTTATGGATCCTACGAACAAATTTGGTGAACTGACATTCCTGCAGCTGACAGGTAAAGACGGCGTACCATTGCCAAGAAACCCGTTCGTCATTGGTAAATCGGTGGAGGTTGTCGCTGGAGGCCCAATTGAAGGTGCGAATACCGAAGCTCAAGGGACACGGTATACCCTTCGAGTTCGGAACCCAGTCCAAGTTACCAAATTAATGAAGATGACCAAGCTCATTGACGGTACTGATGTTGTGGTTGAATCCCATCCGAATCTGAACGTAAGCAGATGTGTTATTTCCTGCTACGATCTGATTCACCTTGAAGAGAAGGAGGTTTTACAAGAAATTATAAGCCAGGGTGTGATTCGTGTACAGCGAATTACACGAAAGGAAGAGGAGAAAAGAGTGAATACGCCAGCGCTTATCTTGACCTTCTGCAAGACCACATACCCGGAATACATGAAGATCGGTTTGCTTCGCGTCCCTACCCGCCCGTACTTCCCAAACCCGATGCTTTGTTATGGATGCTTCAAATACGGTCATACGCGTGTTCGCTGTCCTGGCCCGCAACGTTGTCCTAATTGCTCTGGAGAACATCAAGGTGAAGAAAAATGTCAAGCAGCCCAGTTCTGCCTAAATTGTAAAGGTGATCACCAACCAACAAGCCGCCAATGTCCAAATTATAAAAAGGAAGTAGAGGTCATAAAAATAAAAATCCGCGACAATTTGACATTCCCGGAAGCGCGCAAACGAGCTGAACAGCAAAATCTTGGAAGTTACGCCCAGGCTGCAGCGCAACCGAACGAGATCCTGAATAAATTGAAAGAACTGGAGCAGACAATGAAGAAGAAGGATGCGCAGATCGTTAAACTTCTGGCAGAGAACAAACGCAAGGACGAGAAAATTGAGCAAATGATGGCGTACATCAAACAACAGTCCGAAAAACCACAGCACAGTAAAGAACAAAAACCAACGAATCAGACGGCCGGGCCAATAACACGATCCAGGAACAACTCACCAGCGATAAATACGGACTCAAAACGAGGAAGACCACAGAAACAACACACCCCTCTCAGCAAACCAACGACAACCTCACCGGATAACTTAAGCCCGCCACCAAAAAGAACCGCTACCACTACCACCAACGAAACTATGGAATATTCAGACGATGAAATTGAGATTACCGAGACGCCTCCTAGCCAGCCTCTTCGATAATTCTCATTTTCATCAACGTTTGGATACCAACGAAAACCCACGCACGAATACTGACCACGAGATAGATCGGTTTGGAAGAGAGGAAAGTGTAGTACTCCTTCCAACGCAAGCACAGCAGGATGAAGGAACTATCCGGGCCGTCATACCCCAACCCGTTGATAGTGAATTCACCTCTGTGGCCGATAGGAACACCGATTTTACCACTTCAACTAACAAAACTACAAACCAGAGCAACCCGATCGTCATCTACGAGAGAACGAGCATAACTACACAAAGTCTATCCCCAGGGCCGACCGCAGTCGGTGTTCGTGAGCATAATAGTGTAGTTTGTACGACAGCGGTTGGCACTGTGGGGCTGGACCTTCCCCAGGTCAGTTCCGAAGTTGTCAATCCCTTCGCAGGTACTGCTTGTTTTGATGTTCTTTCAGGTTTGAAGGACAACATCGACGATACGCTCCTTCCACATCATCACTTGCTATCGCCCGGAGAAGGCCCATCGAGATCATCACTTCGAGATAGAACAGCTGTAACAACGAAAACTACACAAAGTCTTTCCCCAGTGCCGGTCGCTGTCGGTAGTTCTGGAAGTAATCGTGTAGTAGTTTCGACAGCGGCTGGCACTGTGGGGCTAGACGTCCCACAGGTCAGTCCATCTTCAATTTATCTCCGAACGAATTCTGTTGCGGCTTCTACCGTTACAGATGTGAACAGCACGAATCGAACGAGTAACCGGTTTGGGGAAGAAGAGAAGAAAGTAGCTTCCCCACTTCATCATGAAGGGATCGACCGGGGGGAAGAGGACTGTCCCTACTTCCCAGATATACAGTCCTCGCAATTCTCCTCCTGGCTTTCCGCCGGCGAAGATACACCGCAACAACAGCAGAAGCATCATAGCACCGATATCCCGGTTGAAATCAGCGCAACAACGTCCCGGTACCAACGAAACACACCGGCGAGAACCCGCAGGCAATCACCTTCGCTATCAACATCGTCTTCGTCAGCAACTTTCACCAATCGAGACAGCAGATGCTTCGCCCTTCAATGGAACATTCGGGGCCTGCGAACCAACATCAGCGAGCTTAAACAGCTGATCTGCGAATACGGACCGAGCCTGATAGCGCTTCAGGAAACAAAAGTTGACAACCGAGTAGTCGCAGCAGATTTCATCGGCAACAACTACACTCTTTTGCTGAAAACTGGGAGTTGTCGATACTGGCAACAAGGAGTAGGTCTTGCCATTCGGGATGGTGTTCCATTCGAACGAATTGATATCGACGACAGTATACAAGCTATCGCAGTTCGGATCCAACTGCCACAGCAAATGACGGTGGTGTCGATCTACGTCCCTCCCAATACTCAACAGTGTCAAGAACAGTTGGGTGACTTCATCGAAAAGCTTCCACGTCCAGTGCTGGTACTAGGCGACTTTAACGCGCACCATATTTGCTGGGGTTCTACGAAATCTACCGCATTAGGCCACTTCATCGCCGAAAAAACGTTATCGGAAAGATTACTCATCTTCAACGACGGCTCGCACACTCGGATTGACCCAGCTACCGGTATCACTTCGGCTATTGACCTCTCGATCTGCTCCGAATCGGTGGCTGCGAAATTTGTTTGGCGAACACTTCCGGACACCCACAGCAGTGATCACTTTCCCATTCTCGTTTCCATTCCCGGACTGTCGACTATCCCAACGAAAAGACAGAAATGGATTTACGACCAGGCAGATTGGGCAACCTACGAGCGATTGACCGCCAACGCTATTCGACCGGGCGTCGAAATATCAATCGACTGTTTCGTTGACCGGTTGATTAGAGCAGCAAACACCGCGATACCTCGCACTACCGGCAGAGTCGGTCCCAAAGCAGTTCCGTGGTGGTGTCCGGAGGTGAAAGTAGCTATCAAAAATCGGAGAAAAGCACTTAGAGCACTGAAGCGTATACCAGCAGAGGACCCACGAAAAGCGGATGCACTGAAAAGCTTCCAGGAATCACGGGCAACAGCAAGAAAGTCTATCCATGACGCCAAGAAAAAATCATGGGAAGACTTCGTCGCGAAGATATCTCCAAGTTCAACTACGTCGGAGATGTGGCAGACAGTGAACACGTTGAGAGGGAAACGCCAACACCGCCCAACTGTCATCAAGCGGTCCGGCGGTTACACGGATAAGCCAGAAGAAATAGCTGAAGAACTGGCGCAACACTACAGCGAAAGATCCGCAACCTCCAGCTATTCGTCGTTGTTCCAGAGGGAGAAAGAAAAGGCCGAACGAAACCGCATAAACTTCTCGCCAGATAGCGATGATATTTACAATTCGGACTTCACCCTGAATGAATTGCTGTGGGCACTCGACAGAGGAAGAAGTGGCTCTTCAGGACCGGATTGCATCGGCTATCCAATGCTTCAGCGACTGCCATTGTCTGTGAAAACTGCCATGTTGGAACTTTTCAACAGAATATGGCGCAGTGGTGTATTCCCACCCTGTTGGCGAACCGGAATCATCGTACCAATTCCAAAGCCAAGCTCGGATGACGCGGGTCCAGCTGCATTCCGTCCAATCACGTTAACTAGTTGTATGGCGAAGGTGTTCGAACGAATTGTCAACCGACGGTTAACCACCGAACTAGAGTCGAACGGGCGTCTCGACAAACGACAACATGCCTTCAGATCTGGTCGGGGTACTGACACATACTTTGCGGAGTTGGAGAGGTCATTACCCGACCGTGACGAGCACTGTCTAATAGCGTCGCTAGACTTGGTCAAGGCGTACGACACCACCTGGAGATATGGCATCCTACGAACACTGCAGAAATGGCAAATACGTGGAAGGATGATAAACATTGTCAACAGTTTTCTGGCAGAGAGAACGTTCCAGGTCAACGTAGAGGGGCATTTGTCGCCAGCACGTCCGCTGGAAAATGGTGTGCCGCAGGGCTCAGTGCTCTCTGTGACACTATTTCTCGTGGCTATCCAACCCATCTTCCGCGTGGTTCCGAACTCTGTACAAGTGTTGCTGTACGCCGATGATATTCTGCTTCTTGTGTGGGGAAAGAAAGAACAGTCGCTCCTTCGGAAACTTCAGGCCGCAGTAAAAGCCGTCGATAAATGGTCGAGAAGTGTGGGATTTACGATATCTGCAACGAAATCCAGCATCTTCTATTGCAGCCCTAACGTGCGCCGTGAACCCATGCAGGCGATAAAGGTAGATGGTGTAGCCATTCCGACACAAACGCTGCTGAGAACGCTCGGTGTCACTCTCGATCGATCACTCAACTTTAAAGCGCATTGTAAAATGACGAAGAAGACGTGTGAATCCAGGCTGCGTATCTTGAAGATGATCGGTGCCAAGCTACCCCGTGGTCAACGCGCTTCTTTACTGCAAATCGGGTCCGCAATTGTTACCTCGCGACTCCTCTACGGTATGGGACTTGTAAGCAGAAGAGGAGATGCCGTCATCCAAACGCTCGCTCCTACATACAACAGGATGGTAAGGTTTGCATCCGGTGCATACGTTACGAGCCCAATCTTAGCCATTATGGCAGAAGCTGGAACCCTACCATTTGACCTACTCGTTCTTCAAAATATAGCCCGGTTGGCCATCCATACGTTGGGAAAAAGCAAGGATAATGCCGATCTCCCACTGGTACATCGAGCATCCGAACGTCTGACAGAGGTGATCGGAATCCCTCTTCCAGCTATTTGCAATCGTACACGTTTAGCTGCACGAAGATGGTACGAACCCAAGCCCCAGATCGTGTGGGACATAAAGAGACGTGTGAAAGCTGGCGACCCCTCGGAAATTGTTCGGCCTGCTTTTCAGGAGCTCCTAGCAGGTCGTTTCAACCGTTCAACTATCGTCTACACGGATGGCTCGAAAGACGACAATGCAGTAGGTGTGGGAGTGTACGGAGAATACTTCCAACAATCGGTTGGTCTTCCATCGTCATGCAGCGTCTTCTCGGCAGAAGCATTTGCAATCAAAACGGCGCTAGCAACACATAACACGGTCAGTGATTTGGTGGTTATGTCTGACTCGGCCAGTTGCTTATCGGCATTAGAAGCTGGCACATCGCAACACCCGTGGATTCAGCAGATTGAAAACATGCTACGAGGCCGTCCAATCAAGCTGTGCTGGATTCCGGGTCATGCTGGTATCCATGGAAACGAAGAGGCAGACCGCCTTCAGGAGAAGCCAGGGGTAATGCCCCCTTGCAAATAGCCGTTCCGGGAGCAGACGCGAACAACCAAATGAAAACAGCTATCCGAAATCAGTGGTGCCGTCGATGGTCTGCGTCCACTGAAGTAAAACTTCGCGAAGTTAAATTCGACACAGGGAAGTGGACTGACCGCGAGAATTCGGCTGAACAGCGAGTACTTACCCGGCTTCGCATAGGGCATACCCGGCTAACACACGACTTTCTGCTAAAGAAAACTTCACCACCAGTGTGCGACTGCTGTGGGATCATTGTAGATGTCCGCCATGTGATCCTCCACTGCAGAAAATACGACGACGCTAGAAGGAAGCACGATATCGAGTCGACTAGTCTGCGAGCGGCTCTGCGCAACGATAGGAAAAATGAGGAGAGTATGGTAAAATTTCTCAAGGAAACTAACCTATTTAAAATGTTATAAAATTTTATTTTGATTTGTAACTGCATAACTGATAACTGCATTGTAAAATTTACAGGTAAAATAATTTCTTCCGACACGAATGCACCCTTCCTTGGTGTAAAGTGTCGTTAATAAACAACAACAACAACAACAATTATTATTATTATTATTATTATTATTATTATTACTATTATTATTATTATTATTATTATTATTATTATTATTATTATTATTATTATTATTATTATTATTATTATTATTATTATTATTATTATTATTATTATTATTATTATTATTATTATTATTATTATTATTATTATTATTATTATTATTATTATTATTCATCTGAGTTGGAAACACCGTTCCGTACGGTACATACAACGCGCATTCGCAAATTTCTCACGGTGTTTTTTCGGAGTTTTTCGCGATATTCGCGGTCTATTTTTCGACGAAAACACGAAAGAAGTGCTTCTCTAGTGGTGAACAGTGAAAGTTTGGTGAAAATCGGTTCAGAAACGGCTGAAAAAAGTGAATTTTAGTTTTGCCCACGCGGTGCAATAGGTAAACAAACAGCCATCGCTGTGCCTACCCGCGTGGTTACCGGGCCGATTTTGCATTCACTCGCTGGTGGAGTGTGACGGTGTGCTGAACGGGCGATATTTTTCGAGTCGCAAAAAACGTGAAAAGTTTTTTGAAAATTGTTGATTTTTTTTTTGACGTTGGATTTGGTGGTATTTGAGATACCAGTACAGTGTATACCGATATTTGTACGGTACAGTGCGGGCCAAAAGTGTATGAACGGCAAAAAATAAAAATTGGAAAAGTGCGTTTTTCTTGCTTGTTTTGCTATTTAGAGGCTGTGTAGAAGCAAGCAAGCGAACAGATTCACCACTGCGCATCTACAGTGTGTCCCAAAATTGCGGGAACGCTTCGAAAAAGTCGACGTTGAAGGGGCAAATAAGGTAAGATCTTTCCTTTTCTTCACCTTTTTTGTCCATTTGGGGTTGGTATCGGGTGACCGTGCCACATAGCAGTTTCCAACGTCTGGTGGCGTAATCCAAGATGGCGGCCGCTAGTAGCGGTGATCCGGGAGGGTCAAGTCAAAGAAGATTGCCGGTATACATGGATCCGACGAACAAATTCGGCGAATTGACGTTCCTGCAGCTGACAGGCAAAGACGGTGTACCTTTGCCAAGAAACCCGTTCGTCATTGGTAAATCGGTGGAGGTTGTCGCTGGAGGCCCAATTGAAGGTGCGAATACCGAAGCTCAAGGGACACGGTATACCCTTCGAGTTCGGAACCCAGTCCAAGTTACCAAATTAATGAAGATGACCAAGCTTATTGACGGTACTGATGTTGTGGTTGAATCCCATCCGAATCTGAACGTAAGCAGATGCGTAATTTCCTGCTACGATCTGATTCACCTTGAAGAAAAGGAGGTTTTGCAAGAAATTATAAGCCAGGGTGTGATTCGTGTACAGCGAATTACACGAAAGGAAGAGGAGAAAAGAGTGAATACGCCAGCGCTTATCTTGACCTTCTGCAAGACCACATACCCGGAATACATGAAGATCGGTTTGCTTCGCGTCCCTACCCGCCCGTACTTCCCAAACCCGATGCTTTGTTATGGTTGCTTCAAATACGGCCATACTCGTGTTCGCTGTCCTGGCCCGCAACGTTGTCCTAATTGCTCTGGAGAACATCAAGGTGAAGAAAAATGTCGAGCAGCTCAGTTCTGTCTAAATTGTAAAGGTGATCACCAACCAACAAGCCGCCAATGTCCAAATTACAAAAGGAAGCAGAGGTCATAAAAATAAAAATCCGCGACAATTTGACATTCCCGGAAGCGCGCAGACGAGCTGAACAGCAAAATCTTGGAAGTTACGCCCAAGCCGCAGCGCAACCGAGCGAAATTCTTAATAAACTAAAAGAGCTGGAGCTGACAATGAAGAGGAAGGATGAGCAGATCGCAAAACTTCTGGCGGAGGCCAAAAGAAAGGATGAAAAAATCGAACAAATGATAGCGTACATACACCAGATGAAACAACAGTCCGCTAGTCAAGAAAAACCACAGCAAAGTAAAGAACAAAAACCAACGAACCAGACAGCCGGGCCAATAACAAGATCAAGGAACAACTCACCAGCGACTAACACGGACTCGAAGCGAGGAAGACCACAGAAACAACACACCCCGTTCAGCAAACCCACGACAACCCCACCGGATAACTTGAGCCCACCACCAAAAAGAACCGCTACCACTACCACCAACGAAACCATGGATTATTCAGACGATGAAATTGAGATTACCGAGAAGCCTCCTAGCCAGCCTCTTCGATAATTTTCATTTTCAACAACGTTTGGATACCAACGACAACCCACGCACGAATACTGACCACGAGATAGATCGGTTTGGAAGAGAGGAAAGTGTAGTACTCCTTCCAACGCAAGCACAGCAGGATGAAGGAACTATCCGGGCCGTCATACCCCAACCCGTTGATAGTGAATTCACCTCTGTGGCCGATAGGAACACCGATTTCACCACTACAACTTGTAAACCAGCAGACCAAAAACCCACGATCGACGAACAGAAGGAGATCAGCAGAACTACACAAAGTCTATCAGGTATCAGAATATATTGGCTCAAATGGCACGTTCCCCGTATGTAATCGGGGATTTGTGCCTTGCCGTGTTTTTTCATCATTATTACCTGAGCGGAAGGAAAGGAGAAGGAGCAGGGAGGAAGTAGAATTGGAAGGGTGGGAAAAATAACAACACAAACATAAAAGAAAACAAACAGCAGGTAAGTTAAACTCACAAGTAGTTTAACTCGCCTGCGAGTAAGCCTAAAGCTCTTTACCACATTGGATAAGAAACTTTAGTATGTCTCTGAGTTTCAGTCGTCCAAACATGATATCTTCTATGTAAGGACGGCCGAAAACTCGAAATCGTAATTGCGCTACCGCTGGACAGTTGCATATCAGATGATATGAGGTTCCGTAGTCGGATTCACAAAGATCACATGAAAAGGACTCAGCGCGCTGAATAGTTGCCATGTGATAGTTGAGTTTGCAGTGGCCGGTTAAAGCCCTGGTCAGCATGCCGCAGTGGAACTTCGAAAAGTGTAGGAGATTTCTCGAAGTCACTGGGCACGGTTGTTCTAGAAATGCCTTTGTTTGGCGACACGTTTGTAGATTATTCCAATAATTGCGGTGCTCGGACGAAGCCCAGGACCGTATTTTTTCCCTTATCCAACTTGTCGAAATTGGCAGGGCGGGCTCAGGACCAACGAAGTCAATCGCTGAACCCGCCCTGGCCAATTCATCAGCCCATTCGTTTCCAGTTATACCGGAGTGTCCAGGCACCCAGACAAGGTAGATAGTGTTGACAATGCTTAGTTCTTCGATTTGATTTCGGCACGCGATCACTAGCTTGGACCGTGAGTAGTTTGAGCTAAGGGCTTTGATTGCAGCTTGGCTATCCGAGCAGAAATTTATAACCTTACCGGACAATCCCTGTTGAAGGGCCGATTGTACCCCGCACATAATCGCGAAGATTTCAGCTTGGAATACAGTACAGTATCTACCTAGCGAGTGAGATTGTTCCAATCTCATTTCGCGACAGTAGACACCAGCACCAGCACGTCCCTCCATCAGAGAACCGTCAGTGTAACAGGCCACTTGCGTTTGTTGTTGTCTCTCCAAATAGCCAGACAACCACTCCTCTCTGGAAGGAAACTTCACCTGGAATGTCCTAAAAGGAAAACTACATGTGAGTGTTATGTCGCTGGGAGCAAGAATGTTTTCACCCCATGCAACCATTTGTGACCACAGTCGTGTATGACTGGTAGAAAGATCAATATGGTTACTGTTCCAGAGCCCAGTAACCTGCAGCCTGTAAGCACATGATAGTGCTTCTTGTTTAAGGTGTATGTGTAATGGTTTGATGTTTAGCAGGGCCTCAAGGGCAGCAGTTGGAGTAGTAGTGAAAGCACCGGTCAACGCCATGAGCGCCATTCTTTGCAGATGGTTTAGCTTCGACTGGACCATCGCCACCTCTCCCTTCTGCCACCACACAAGACACCCGTATGACAGTATTGGACGTACAATTGTCGTGTAAATCCAAAAGATGTATTTAGGTTTGAGACCCCAGGTCTTTCCAAAAGTTCGTCTGCATTGCCCGAAGGCCATGCACGCTTTCTTGACTCTGAACTCAATGTGAGCTGACCAGTTCAATTTGGAATCCAATATAGCTCCAACGTACTTGACTTGATCCGCACACAGCAGCTCAGAGTCAAAAAACTGTAAGGGACGAACTCCGGTTGTTATTCGCTTCTTCGTGAAAAGAACCATTGAGGTTTTGTTTGGATTAACTGTTAATTTAACGTGTTGACACCACTGTTCGACAGCTCTTAATGCTTGTTGCATTAAGTCGAAGATTGTTCCGATGCTCAGTCCGGTAATTAATATGTGATAATCGTCAGCAAACCCGTAGGTTGGAAAACCAAGCTCATTGAGCTTTTTCAACAAGCCATCGGCAACTAGGTTCCATAGCAAGGGCGACAGAACGCCCCCCTGTGGACAGCCGCAAACACTCAACTTCCTTATCTCTGCCTGTCTCAGTGACGAGCAAAGGATGCGGTTGCTAAGCATTGCGTTTATCCAACCCGAGATACATGCGGATACCCCATGGCCGCGCGTCGCTTCCAGAATAGTCTGGAAGGACACATTGTCAAAAGCACCCTCAATATCCAGGAATACACCCAAGCTGGATTGCTTGAGCGAGAAAGCTTTCTCAATGTTGTAAACAACATCATGAAGCAGTGTGATCGTAGATTTCCCACGCTGATATGCGTGTTGCATTTTATGCAGCGGATATTCCACCAAGCATTCATTTCTGATGTGATGATCGACTATTCGTTCCAAAGCTTTCAATAGAAAAGAGCTAAGACTGATAGGCCTAAAGCTCTTGGCCTCTTCGTAGCTCGAGCGCCCACCTTTGGGAATGAATTTAACGGTTATTTCTCGCCATGCTTTAGGGATATACCCGGTAGCAAGACTGGTAAGCATAATCTTTTTCAAGACAGATTTGAGGATATCAAACCCCTTTTGCAGCAGTACAGGGAAGATTCCATCTTTTCCAGGCGATTTGTATGGAGCAAAGCTGTCAATTGCCCACTTAACCGATTCGGTGGTAACCAGTGTGCGTGCTAGCGCCCACGAGTCCGAATCACCAGAATGGGATGCGTGATCACTGTTCAGCTCCGGATCCATACAACCCGGGAAATGAGTGTTGAAAAGACAATCGAGGACATTTTTTTCGTTCGTCATATAAACACCATCACTGGTTTTTAAAGAGTCCATCTCAAAATCTTTCGATTTTGAGAGAATTTTATTTAATCTGCTTGCCTCGTTCAGATTGGAGATATTTGTGCATAGGTTTCTCCAACCAGCCCGCTCAGCAGATCTAAGACATTTTTTATACGCTTTTCGAGCTAATTTGAAAGCTCTGGAATCATCCCGCTGACGCCGATTCCAAGCTGTTCTCATATCCTTTTTCTTCTTATCCAGATCAGCCCTCCACCACGGGGTTCCCCTATAAGTTCTTACAGTACGCAGAGGACAAGCCTCCTCGTAGGATGTTACAATGAATGTATTTGTTGTAATTACGGCTTCGTCTAGATCGTCGATTTGTTCTATTGTTGGGAGATAACCATGGAATTTTGTAGCTAGGTTCTCCGTGTATAGATCCCAGTTTGTAGACTTTGGGTTGCGATATGTCGCTATGTTTAAGGTGACATTCAGATGATCGAAAAAAATGAATTTATGGTCAGATAGAGAAGGTTCGGTTTCATTTAGAACCTGCCAGTTGCTTAGCTCGTGCAGAACTCTATCAGAGCAGAGTGTTATATCCAACACCTCTTCTCTTCCAGATTTTACAAAAGTTGGGCGGTTTCCTGTGTTGAGGATATGCAGATTTGAACTGCTGATATATTCCATCAGCTGAGAGCCTCTCGGATTTATATCAGAGCTGCCCCAGATGATGTGATGGGCATTCGCATCACTGCCAATGATAAGTTGAAGACTATTATTTTCACAGTATGATACCACTTTCTTTAATTCATCCGTAGGAGATGGCTCATTGTGAGGCAAATATGCCGAGCAATAGACGTATTTCCTTACAATGGATTCCGTTGTCACTTTGACAACTATTGCACAAATGTCACGAGTTGTTAGTTCGGACAAAAGATGGGCCTCAATAGCATCATTTACCAGGATACATGCGCGTGGCATTTCCCGAGCATTATTCATTCCACTTTTGCTAAAAACCACAAAAGCGGGAGTTAATAAATTACCAACAAAAAAATTTCCTGTTTTGAAGTAAGGCTCCTGAGCCAAGGCTATGTGACCCTTGCCTTCCTGAAATAGACGAGAAAGGTTCAGTGTTGCTGTCCGTTTATGCTGAAGGTTTATCTGTGCCACCCTAAACATTTGTGAAGAGAGTTTATCACAGTGTAAACCTGCAGCAGAACGCGACACAGCAGCAAATTGAACCAGTCTGATTTTGGAAGAAACGTCTTTATTATCTGTGGAATGTGAATTGATTTACCCGCCCTACACAATTTCCTGTGAGAAAAGCAGAGTGGGGGAAGATGATATAAACTAATGATGAAATAAGAGTGGTTCAGGTATCGAGAACGTACACGGTATACTCCCCCTATGCCGCTCACCAGACCATCCGAGAGATCAATCAGCACTACTGAATCAGTAATCTGCATATGATCGATCTCAAAGAATGACCAGCAACCGGCACGGAGAAAGAGTTCCACCCTCGTCCCCGACCACCGAACCGCCATCAATCCAGCAGAATTTAACTCACCTCTAAGGAAAACACGAGAGGGATTTTTCGCTCTCGGGGGCAATCGCAAAATTTTTGCGATGTGGTTTCTATAAACTTCGATTTTTAGAGCGGTGCGAGGTATAAACTCTTGCATCCAAATGTGTGAAACACACGTTTTTATTCCACCTCCGCGCCAATAGTTCCCCTGCTCTAAATAAGATGGACCGAAGAACACAACACAAAGGCACGCGAGACAGACTCCTATTATCCTACATTGGGCAGTAGAGTCGACAGCAGTACTCGATTTTAT
Source organism: Topomyia yanbarensis (assembly GCF_030247195.1). Classification (NCBI taxonomy): domain Eukaryota; kingdom Metazoa; phylum Arthropoda; class Insecta; order Diptera; family Culicidae; genus Topomyia; species Topomyia yanbarensis. Next base: position 209,742,091 of record NC_080672.1, on the reverse strand, counting down.
TTTAAACCGAGCAAGCAGGGTAGGCGGAGAGGCCGACCGTTTAACTACCCAGCAGTGCAGGGTGAACACACGAAACGTGAAATTTTTTTGCAATTTATAACGATTTGTTTTAACCATGTATGATATATTGGTTGCAGCGGGAATAAAAGTTGCACCCGTATCAGAGCCCTATAATACGAGTGGGCAAACGCCAGATGATCCGTTCGCGACTGGATAGTGAGCCCCTCCAGCCATTCAGTCCTCGGCACGGAATTACACATTGACTTGAGGCTCCTAGTTTGGTCGCCTTTTACGACTGGGACAAGGAAACCCGTGGTGCTATTCTATGGCTTTTCAGCTGCCGGCTACCACACGGCAAGATTTGTAGTGAATAGTTCGGATGCTAAAAACAGTAAATTTCGGTTGGAAATATAGAAAGATAAATTTAATTGTTTCTTTGATGATGGTAATACAACACTGTAATTGCAGAATTTGCTCAGGTTTCCCCCAAAAGGCATACGGGCTTTTTGTCGCAGCACCGTAGCTGTATTAGGGAGAAGCGGTAGTGCAGTTTAAACTCTAATCGCTCTAGGTCTCTGATCGATTTGTCATCGACTCCGATGATGATATTTTTCCTGCCGTCGGAACGGCTCCCACTGAGAGAGAGAATCCGCCAATATTTTGTGGACACTCTAGGATTCAGCCTGGAGATGTTCCTAAGAACCTCTCCGTACTGAATCCTAGACTGCCCACAAGACGGAATCATACCTGCTACTCTGTGGAGAGGCGGCGGTGGGGAATAATCCCTCACAGCAAACAAACAAACAAAGGAAACAAAAGTTGACAACCGAGTAGTCGCAGCAGATTTCATCGGCAACAACTACACTCTTTTGCTGAAAACTGGGAGTTGTCGATACTGGCAACAAGGAGTAGGTCTTGCCATTCGGGATGGTGTTCCATTCGAACGAATTGATATCGACGACAGTATACAAGCTATCGCAGTTCGGATCCAACTGCCACAGCAAATGACGGTGGTGTCGATCTACGTCCCTCCCAATACTCAACAGTGCCAAGAACAGCTGGGTGACTTCCTCGAAAAGCTTCCACGTCCAGTGCTGGTACTAGGCGACTTTAACGCGCACCATATTTGCTGGGGTTCTACGAAATCTACCTCACTAGGCCACTTCATCGCCGAAAAAACGCTATCGGAACGATTACTCATCCTCAACGACGGCTCGCACACTCGGATTGACCCAGCTACCGGTATCACTTCGGCTATTGACCTCTCGATCTGCTCCGAATCGGTGGCTTCGAAATTTGTTTGGCGAACACTTCCGGACACCCACAGCAGTGATCACTTTCCCATTCTCGTTTCCATTCCCGGACTGTCGACTATCCCAACGAAAAGACAGAAATGGATTTACGACCAAGCAGATTGGACAACCTACGAGCGATTGACCGCCAACGCTATTCGACCGGGCGTCGAAATATCAATCGACTGTTTCGTTGACCGGTTGATTAGAGCAGCAAACACCGCGATACCTCGCACTACCGGCAGAGTCGGTCCCAAAGCGGTTCCGTGGTGGTGTCCGGAGGTGAAAGCAGCTATCAAAAATCGGAGAAAAGCACTTAGAGCACTGAAGCGTATACCAGTAGAGGACCCACGAAAAGCGGATGCACTGAAAAGCTTCCAGGAATCACGGGCAGCAGCAAGAAAGTCTATCCATGACGCCAAGAAAAAATCATGGGAAGACTTCGTCGCGAAGATATCTCCAAGTTCAACCACGTCGGAGATGTGGCAGACAGTGAACACGTTGAGAGGGAAACGCCAACACCGCCCAACTGTCATCAAGCGGTCCAATGGTTACACGGATAAGCCAGAAGAAATAGCTGAAGAACTGGCGCAACACTACAGCGAAAGATCCGCAACCTCCAGCTATTCGTCGTTGTTCCAGAGGGAGAAAGAAAAGGCCGAACGAAACCGCATAAACTTCTCGCCAGATAGCGATGATATCTACAATTTGGACTTCACCCTGAATGAATTGCTGTGGGCACTCGACAGAGGAAGAAGTGTCTCTTCAGGACCGGACTGCATCGGCTATCCAATGCTTCAGCGACTGCCATTGTCTGTGAAAACTGCCATGTTGGAACTTTTCAACAAAATATGGCGCAGTGGCGTATTCCCACCCTGTTGGCGAACCGGAATCATCGTTCCAATTCCAAAGCCAAGCTCGGATGACGCGGGTCCAGCTGCATTCCGTCCAATCACGTTAACTAGTTGCATGGCGAAGGTGTTCGAGCGAATTGTCAACCGACGTTTAACCACCGAACTAGAGTCGAACGGGCGTCTCGACAAACGACAACATGCCTTCAGATCCGGTCGGGGTACTGACACATACTTTGCGGAGCTGGAGAAGTCATTACCCGACCGTGACGAGCACTGTCTGATAGCGTCGCTAGACTTGGCCAAGGCGTACGACACCACTTGGAGATATGGCATCCTACGAACACTGCAGAAATGGCAAATACGCGGAAGGATGATAAACATTGTCAACAGCTTTCTGGCAGAGAGAACGTTCCAGGTCAACGTAGAGGGGCATTTGTCGCCAGCACATCCGCTGGAAAACGGTGTACCACAGGGCTCAGTGCTCTCTGTTACACTATTTCTCGTGGCTATCCAACCCATCTTCCGTGTCGTTCCGAATTCCGTACAAGTGTTGCTGTACGCCGACGATATCCTGCTCCTTGTATGGGGGAAGAAAGACCAGTCGCTCCACCGAAAACTTCAGGCCGCAGTGAAAGCCGTCGATAAATGGTCGAGAAGTGTTGGATTTACGATATCTGCAACGAAATCCAGCATCTTCTATTGCAGCCCTAACGTACGCCGTGAACCCATGCAGGCGATAAAGGTAGATGGTGTAGCCGTTCCGACACAAACGCTGCTGAGAACCCTCGGTGTTACTCTCGACCGATCGCTCAACTTTAAAGCGCATTGCAAAATGACGAAGAAGACGTGCGAATCCAGGCTGCGTATCTTGAAGATGATCGGCGCCAAGCTACCCCGTGGTCAACGCGCTTCTTTACTTCAAATCGGGTCAGCAATTGTCACCTCTCGGTTACTATACGGCATGGGGCTCGTAAGCAGAGGAGGAGATGCCGTCGTCCAAACGCTCGCACCTACATACAACAGGATGGTAAGGTTTTCATCTGGTGCATACGTCACGAGTCCAATTCTAGCCATTATGGCTGAAGCAGGTACTTTGCCGTTCGATCTGCTTGTCCTCCAAACCATCGCACGATTGGCTATCCGTATGTTAGAGAATAATAGGGATAATGCTGCTCTTCCCTTGGTACATCGAGCTTCCAGTTGTTTGATGGAGATGGTCGGAACGCCTCTTCCAAATATCTGCTCCCGCACGCGGTTAACTACTCGGAAGTGGTACGAAGCCAGACCCCAGATCGTGTGGGACATCAAAAAACGCGTAAAAGCCGGAGATCCTTCGGATACTGTCCGTCCAGTCGTCCAGGAGCTACTGACAGAACGTTTCAGCCGATCAACAGTCGTCTACACAGATGGGTCGAAAGACGATATCGCTGTCGGCGCGGGAGTTTTCGGAGAACACTATCAACAGTCGCTAGGTCTTCCACAGCAATGCAGCGTCTTCTCAGCCGAGGCATTTGCAATAAAAACAGCGCTAACAGCATACCACACGTCTAGCGATTTGCTGATCATGTCAGATTCGGCTAGCTGTTTATCAGCAATCGAAGCCGGCACATCCCAGCACCCGTGGATCCAACAGATTGAAAACATGCTTCGGAACCGTCCAATCAATCTTTGCTGGATCCCAGGTCACACTGGCATCCGCGGTAACGAAGAAGCAGACCGACTTGCAGGAGAAGCCAGGGGCGTTCCCCCATTGGATATATCCGTTCCCGGAGCAGATGCCGTTAGTCAAATCAAAACAACTATCCGAAATCGATGGTACCAGCGGTGGTCAGCGTCCACCGAGGTGAAACTACGCGAAGTCAAATTCAACACAACAAAGTGGACTGACCGCGAGAATTCGGCCGACCAACGAGTGCTAACGCGATTGCGAATAGGGCACACCCGATTGACGCACGAATTCCTGCTGAAAAAAGAATCCCCACCGGTTTGCGACAGCTGCGGGGTAACTACTGACGTCCGTCATGTGATCCTCCACTGTAGGAGGTACGACGAAGCCAGGAAGAAGAACGATATTGAATCGACGAGTCTACGAGTGACTTTATGCAACAACAGAGACAACGAAGAGAAATTGCTAAACTTCCTCAAGGAAACAAATCTGTATAAACAAATTTGAAAAATCTGTATTGTAAATTAATGTTTGTGAAAGCGAAATTGAAACTAACTTTCCGACACGAATGCACCCTTCTGGTGTAAAGTGTCATTAATAAACAACAACAACAACAATTATTATTATTATTATTATTATTATTATTATTATTATTATTATTATTATTATTATTATTATTATTATTATTATTATTATTATTATTATTATTATTATTATTATTATTATTATTATTATTATTATTATTATTATTATTATTATTATTATTATTATTATTATTATTATTATTATTATTATTATTATTATTATTATTATTATTATTATTATTATTATTATTCATTCGAGTTGGAAACACCGTTCCGTACGGTCTAAACAGCGCGCGTTCTCGAATTTTACACGGTGTTTTTGGCGTGTTTTTCGCGATCGCCGCGATCCAATCAAGTGCAAAAAGACGAGTGAAGTGGTTCTTAAGTGACTAACAGCGAAAAATTGGTGCAAATCGGCGAAGAAACGGCTGAAATAAGTGCATTTTAGTTTACCCACGCGGCAATAAAAACAAAACAAACAGCCATCGCTGTGGCTGCCAGTGCGGTCGCCCGGCTAGTTTCATTCACTGGCTGTGCCGGCTGCGTGTGTGACGGTGACGGTGGGCTGGAAGCAAGTTTTTTTTTTCAAGTTGGAAAATTGACGAAAAGTTTTAAAAAAAGAAAAATATTTTTTTTTCTTGCTGTGATCTGCCGAAGAGAGTGGTACAGTGTGAATTGGACGCCACAGTGCGTGCCAAAAGTATTGGAACGGCGAAAAAAGGAATAAATTGCAAAGTGTTTTTTTGCGCGTTTTATTCATTAAAGGAAACGTAGAAGCGAACAAAAAGGTAGTTGCGATTCTGCTTACCTACAGTGTGTCCCTAAAGTGTGGGAACACTTCGAAAAAGTCGACGTTGAAGGGGCAAATAAGGTAAGATCTTTCCTTTTCTTCACCTTTATTGTCCATTTGGGGTTGGTATCGGGTGACCGTGCCACAGCGTATTCTCCAACGTCTGGTGGTGTGATTCAAAATGGCGGCCGCTAGTAGCGGTGACCTGGGAGGGTCGCGAACGAGAAGACTACCAGAGTACATGGACCCTACGAACAAATTCGGCGAATTGACGTTCCTGCAGTTAACCGGCAAAGACGGTGTACCATTGCCTAGAAACCCGTTCATCATCGGTAAATCGGTAGAGGTTGTCGCTGGAGGTCCAATTGAAGGTGCGAATACCGAAGCTCAAGGGACACGGTATACCCTTCGAGTTCGGAATCCTGCCCAAGTTGCTAAGTTGCAGAAAATGACCCAGCTCATTGACGGCACTGAAGTAGTGGTCGAAGCTCATCCGAATCTGAACGTAAGCAGATGCGTAATTTCCTGCTACGATCTGATTCATATGGAAGAGAAGGATGTTTTACAGGAAATCATAAGCCAGGGAGTGATTCGTGTACAGCGAATTACACGAAAGGAAGCCGAGAATAGAGTAAATACGCCAGCGCTAATATTGACCTTCTGCAAGACCACATACCCGGAATACATAAAGATCGGTTTGCTTCACGTTCCTACTCGCCCATACTTCCCGAACCCGATGCTTTGTTATGGATGCTTTAACTACGGCCATACACGCGTTCGATGTCCTGGTCCCCAGCGATGTTTTAACTGCTCGAAAGATAAACACGGCGAAGATAAATGCAAAGAAACGGCGTACTGTCGGAATTGTGAAGGCGATCACCAACCAACTAGCCGCGAATGTCCTGTTTATAAAAAAGAAATGGAGGTCATAAAAATAAAAGTACGCGACAATCTAACATTCCCGGAAGCACGCAAACGAGCGGAACATCTAAGTAAAGGCAGCTATGCTCAGGCCACAGCACAACCGAATGAGATCCTTAGCAAGCTGAAAGAGTTGGAACTGGCAATGAAGAAGAAGGACGAAACGATCGCAAAACTTCTGGCGGAGAACAAACGAAAAGACGAAAAAATCGAGCAAATGTTGGCGTACATCCATCAGATGAAACAACAGTCCGCCAGCCAAGAAAAACCACAATACAACAAAGAACAGAAGCAAACGAACCAACAAATCGGGCCTGTAACGAGATCCAGGAATAGTTCACCAGCGATAAATACGGATTTAAAACGAGGAAGACCACAGAAACAACACACCCCGTTCAGCAAACCAACGGCAACCTCACCGGATAACCTAAGCCCACCACCAAAAAAAACCGCTGCCACTACCACCAACGAAACGATGGAATATTCAGACGATGAAATTGAGATTACCGAGACGCCTCCTAGCCAGCCTCTTCGATGATTCTCATTTTCATCAACGTTTGGATACCAACGACAACCCACGCACGAATACTGACCACGAGATAGATCGGTTTGGAAGAGAGGAAAGTGTAGTACTCCTTCCAACGCAAGCACAGCAGGATGAAGGAACTATCCGGGCCGTCATACCCCAACCCGTTGATAGTGAATTCACCTCTGTGGCCGATAGGAACACCGATTTCACCACTACAACTTGCGAACCAGTAAACAAAAGAATCCCGAGCGACGAACAGAAGGAGATCAGCAAAACTACACGAAGCCTTTCCCCAGTGCCGACTGCAGTCGGTGTTTTTAAACATGATAGTGTAGTTTGTACGACAGCGGTTGGCACTGCGGGGCTTGACCCTCCACAGGTCAGTTCTGACTTTGCCAAACCTATTACGGATACTGCTGCGCTAAATTCCTTTACAGAGTCGACTAACATCACCGTACCCATACATCTCTGGAACCAACCATTGCTTTCACCTGGAGAAGGCATATCTACAGGAATGTTCCACGTTGGCTCAGCAACTCTAGCGTCGAAGCAGCAATCAACGAAAACTACACGAAGTCCTTCTCCAGTGCCGATCGCAGTCGGTGTTTTTGAACATGATAGTGTAGTTTGTACGACAGCGGTTGGCACTGTGGGGCTGGACCTATCTCAGGTCAGTTCCAAGTCTGCTAACCCTTTCACAGATACTGCTGCGCTAAACGTTTTTACAGATCCGGTTGGCAACACTGTTCTTGCTGAACCTTGGCACCAACCGCTGCTTTCACCCGGAGAAGGCACATCGACAAGACTATACCACAACGAATCAGCAACCCGATCGTCGAAGAAGCAATCCACTAAAACTACACAAAGTCTTTCCCCAGTGCCGGTCGCTGTCGGTAGTTCTGAAAGTAATCGTGTAGTTGTTTCGACAGCGGCTGGCACTGTGGGGCTAGACGTCCCACAGATCAGTCCAATATCGCTTCATCTACGCGCAAATGTTGCTGCTGCTTCCTCTGTTGCAGATGTAACCAGTTCGAGTCCAACGAGTAACCGGTTTGGGGAAGAAGAGAAGAAAGTAGCTTCCCCACTTCATAATGAAGGGATCGACCGGGGGGAAGAGGACTGTCCCTACCTCCCTGATATACAGTCCTCGCAATTCTCCTCCTGGCTTTCCGCCGGCGAAGATACATCGCAACATCACAACCAGTACCAGAGTACCGATCGTTCCGTGGATATCAGCACACGCAACGTGCCAGCTGGACATCGAAGGTCTATTTCGTCTTTATCATCGTCTTCGTCAACGACTTCCGCCAGACGCGATAGTAGATGTTTCGCACTTCAGTGGAACATTCGGGGGCTGCGAACCAATGTCAGCGAGCTTAAACAGCTCATCACTGAATACGAACCGAGCCTAATAGCACTACAGGAAACCAAAGTGGACAATCGAGTGATCCCAGCCGACTTCATTGGCAAGAACTATACTCTGTTGCTTCAGACTGGTAGCTGTCGACACTGGCAACACGGAGTGGGCCTGGTCATTAGGGATGGAGTGCCCTTTGAGCGGATTGACGTCGATAAGGATATCCAAGCGATCGCAGTTCGGGTTCAACTACCACAGCAAATGACGGTGATATCAATATACATTCCTCCCAGTACCCAACAGTGCCAAGAAAAACTATGTGACCTCCTCGAACAGCTCCCACGTCCTATGTTAGTGCTAGGTGACTTCAATGCTCATCACATATGCTGGGGATCCAACAAATCGTCCGCACTAGGTCAATTCATCGCAGAAAAAACGTTGGAAGAACACCTAGTTATACTTAACAATGGGTCGCATACACGAGTCGACCCAGCCACCGGTGCTACTTCAGCTATCGACCTGTCAATCTGCTCCGTTACTGTGGCCTCGAAATTCACCTGGCGAACGCTTCCAGATACCTATAACAGTGACCACCTGCCAATAACCGTTTCCATCCCCGGGTTCTCACATGTTCCAACAAAAAGGCGACAATGGATTTATGACCAAGCGGACTGGACAGCTTACGAACGATTGACCGCCAACGCCATACAACCGGGCGTCGAAATGTCAATCGACCGTTTTGTCGATCATTTGATCACTGCAGCAAACACTGCAATACCCAGAACCAGCGGAAAGGTCGGACCTAAGGCAGTTCCTTGGTGGTGTCCGGAGGTAAAAGCAGCCATAAAAAGTCGAAGAAAAGCACTCAGAGCACTGAAGCGTATCGAAATGGAGGACCCACGAAAACCTGAAGCACTGAAAAGCTTTCAAGAAGCACGGGCAGCATCAAGAAAATCAATCCGTGATGCCAAACAACGATCGTGGGAGGAATTCGTCGCGAAAATATCCCCAAACTCCACTGCATCGGAAATGTGGCAGACAGTGAACGCATTAAGAGGAAAACGTCAGCATCGCCCAGCCGTCATTAAACGTTCAGCTGGCTACACGGATAATGCAGAAGAAGTGGCTGAAGAACTAGCAGAGCATTACAGCGCAATATCGGCAACATCCAGCTACCCTCCTTCGTTTCAAATTGAGAAGGAAAAGGCCGAACGAAACCGTTTCAACTTTTCACCCGAGACCGACGGCATCTATAACTCCGACTTCACTTTGAATGAGCTTGTATGGGCGCTTGACAGAGGACGAAGTAATTCTACAGGTCCGGATTCAGTCGGCTATCCAATGCTACAACGACTACCATTGTCGGTGAAAACTGCTTTATTGGAGCTTTTCAACAGGGTTTGGCGCAGTGGCGTATTTCCATCCTGTTGGCGAACTGGAATTATTGTGCCAATCCCAAAGCCGAATTCGAGCGACACAGGTCCATCTGCTTTCCGACCGATCACGTTAACGAGCTGTATGGCGAAGGTATTCGAGCGGATGGTGAATCGACGGTTAACTACCGAGCTTGAATCGAACGGGCGGCTAGACACTCGACAACATGCCTTCAGATCCGGCCGAGGTACTGACACATATTTTGCGGAGTTGGAGAGGACATTACCCGACCGTGACGAGCACTGTCTGATAGCATCGCTTGACTTGGCTAAGGCGTACGACACCACTTGGAGATACGGCATCCTGCGAACATTACGAAAGTGGCAGATACGCGGAAACATGATAAACATGCTCACTAGCTTTCTTTCAGAGCAAACGTTCCAGGTAAACGTCGATGGGCATTTATCGCGCAAGCTGCCGCTGGAAAATGGTGTACCACAGGGTTCTGTGCTCTCAGTTACCCTATTCCTCGTAGCAATCCAACCTATCTACCGGGTGGTTCCGAATACCGTGACAGTGCTATTGTACGCCGATGACATCCTTCTTGTAGTGCGGGGCAAAAAAGAACAACCACTCTATCGGAAACTACAGTCAGCAGTAAAAGCCGTTCATAGATGGGCGAAAAGTGTTGGATTCACGATATCAGCAACAAAATCCAGCATCTTTTACTGTAACCCGAATGCCCGCCGTGAGCCCACGCAATCCATCAGGATAGATACAGTAGCTATACCATCACAAAATCAACTGAAAACCCTCGGTATCACTCTCGACAGATCGCTGAACTTCAAAGCGCATTGCAAGCTAACGAAGAAGGCATGTGAATCCAGGCTGCGTATCCTGAAAATGATCGGAGCAAAGCTACCACGTGGTCAACGGACTTCTTTGTTACAAATCGGCTCCGCCATTGTCACTTCGCGACTATTGTATGGGATGGGACTCGTTAGTCGGGGCGGAGATGTCGTCACCAAAACTCTCGCGCCCGCCTACAACAGAATGGTAAGATTTGCATCTGGTGCATTCGTTACAAGTCCGATCTTAGCCATCATGGCCGAAGCAGGCACCTTACCATTTGATCTCCTCGTTCTCCAAAGCATAACCCGATTGTCCATCCGTTTGTTGGAAAAAAGCAGAGATAATGCGGATCTCCCACTAGTACGTCGAGCTTCCGAAGAACTGTCAGAGGTGATCGGAATGCCCTTACCAAATATTTGTACTCGAACGCGACTAGCCACCCGAAAGTGGTACGAGCCCAAGCCTCACGTCGTGTGGGATATCAAAAGAAGTGTGAATGCCGGAGATCCCTCTGAGGTGGTCCGTCCTGTCGTTCAGGAGCTCCTGAATGCTCGCTTCAGCAACTCAACGGTTGTGTATACTGACGGATCGAAAGACAACGACGCAGTAGGCGCGGGAATGTTTGGAGAACATCTCCAGCAGTCGACTGGTCTTCCGCCACAGTGCAGCGTGTTCTCAGCCGAGGCGTTTGCAATTAAAACAGCGGTAACTTCGTACTACACTTCCAACGATCTGCTAATAATGACAGACTCAGCCAGTTGTTTATCGGCAATTGAAGCTGGCACGTCCCAGCATCCGTGGATCCAGGAGATTGAAACCATGATACGACATCGTCCAATCAATCTGTGCTGGATTCCAGGACACGCTGGAATTCGCGGGAATGAAGAGGCAGACCGCCTCGCAGGAGAAGCCAGGGGTAATGCCCCTTTGCAAATAGCCATTCCGGGAGCAGACGCCAACAATCAGGCAAAATCAGCTATCCGAAATCACTGGTACCGTCGATGGTCTGCATCCACTGAAGTGAAGCTTCGCGAAATAAAATTCGATACGGTAAAGTGGACTGACCGCGAGAGTTCGGCTGATCAACGAGTGCTCACCCGGTTGCGAATAGGGCATACCCGATTGACGCACGACTTCCTTTTGAAGAGAGAAACCCCACCAGTTTGCGACTGCTGCGGGGTAACCGTAGATGTACGTCATATAATTCTTCAGTGCCGAAAACACGACGATGCTAGAAGGATGCACAACATCGATTCGACCAGCCTGCGAGTGGCTCTAGGCAACGACGGGGACACCGAAGACAAACTGCTAAGCTTCCTCAAGGAAACTAATTTGTACAAACGAATATAAAAATACTGAATTGTAAATTATTATGAGATGTTAATACGAGTATAGAAACCAATTTTCTTCCGACACGAATGCACCCTTAGGTGTAAAGTGTCGTTAATAAACAACAACAACAACAAATTATTATTATTATTATTATTATTATTATTATTATTATTATTATTATTATTATTATTATTATTATTATTATTATTATTATTATTATTATTATTATTATTATTATTATTATTATTATTATTATTATTATTATTATTATTATTATTATTATTATTATTATTATTATTATTATTATTATTATTATTATTATTATTATTATTCATCTGAGTTGGAAACGCCGTTCCGTACGGTACATACAACGCGCATTCGTAAATTTCATACCGTGTTTTTCCGTGTTTTTCGCGATAACCGCGGTCCAATTTACGACAAATAGACGAGTGAAGTGGTTCTCTAGTGGTGAATAGTGAAAGATTGACGCAAATCGGTGAAGAAACGGCTGAAAAAAGTGAATTTTTAGTTTTGCCCACGCGGTGCTATAGGTAAACAAACAGCCATCGCTGTGCCTACCCGCGTGGCTGCCAGTCCAGTTCATTCACTTGCTGGGAGAGTGAGAGTGACGGTGCCCTGAACGGGAGATATTTTTGAAGCCGTAAAAACGTGAAAAGTTTTGGAAAATTCGAATTTTTTTTTTTCACTTGTTATTTGGTGGTAGTTGAATATAGTACAGTGCGGATCAAAAAATTTGGACGTTACAGTGCGTGCCAAAAAAGTTGGAACAATAAAAAGGGCGAAATTTATCAAGTGCGTTTTTTTTTCTTGGCGAAATTCATTCAGTTCGCTTATCTTGGCTGTGTAGAAGTGGAAAACAAGCAGTAGCGACACTGCTCACCTACAGTGTGTCCCAGAAGTGTGGGAACACTTCGAAAAAGTCGACGTTGAAGGGGCAAATAAAGTAAGATCTTTCCTTTTCTTCACCTTTTTGTCCATTTGGGGTTGGTATCGGGTGACCGTGCCACATAGTAGTTTCCAACGTCTGGTGGCGTAAGCCAAGATGGCGGCCGCTAGTAGCGGTGATTCGGGAGGATCAAGTCAAAGAAGATTGCCGGTATACATGGATCCGACGAACAAATTCGGCGAATTGACGTTCCTGCAGCTGACAGGTAAAGACGGTGTACCTTTGCCAAGAAACCCGTTCGTCATTGGTAAATCGGTGGAGGTTGTCGCTGGAGGCCCAATTGAAGGTGCGAATACTGAAGCTCAAGGGACACGGTATACCCTTCGAGTTCGGAATCCAGTCCAAGTGGCCAAACTAATGAAAATGACCAAGCTAATTGACGGTACTGATGTTGTGGTTGAATCCCATCCGAATCTGAACGTAAGCAGATGCGTTATTTCCTGCTACAATCTGATTCACTTGGAAGAAAAGGAAGTCTTACAAGAAATTCTAAGCCAGGGTGTGATTCGTGTGCAGCGAATTACACGTAAAGAAGCCGAAAACAGAGTGAATACGCCAGCACTCATCTTGACTTTCTGCAAGACCACATACCCAGAATACATGAAGATCGGTTTGCTTCGCGTCCCAACTCGCCCGTACTTCCCAAACCCGATGCTCTGCTATGGTTGCTTCAAATACGGCCATACGCGTGTTCGCTGTCCTGGCCCGCAACGTTGTCCCAACTGCTCTGGAGAACATCAAAGCGAAGAAAAATGTCGAGCACCCCAGTTTTGCCTAAATTGTAAAGGAGATCACCAACCAACAAGCCGCCAATGTCCAAATTACAAAAAAGAAGTAGAGGTCATCAAAATAAAAATCCGCGACAACTTGACATTCCCGGAAGCGCGCAAACGAGCTGAACAGCAAAATCTTGGAAGTTACGCCCAGGCTGCAGCGCAATCAAGCGAGATCCTGAATAAATTGAAAGAACTGGAGCAGACAATGAAGAAGAAGGATGAGCAGATCGTTAAACTTCTGGCAGAGAACAAACGCAAGGACGAGAAAATTGAGCAAATGATGGCGTACATCAAACAACAGTCCGCCAGCCAAGAAAAACCACAGCACAGTAAAGAACAAAAACCAACGAATCAGACGGCCGGGCCAATAACGATATCCAGGAACAGTTCACCAGCGATAAATGCGGATTCAAAACGAGGAAGATCACAGAAACAACACACCCCGTTCAGCAAACCAACGACAACCTCACCGGATAACTTGAGCCCACCACCAAAGAGAACCGCTGCCACTACCACCAACGAAACTATGGAATATTCAGACGATGAAATTGAGATTACCGAGACGCCTCCTAGCCAGCCTCTTCGATAATTCTCATTTCCATCAACGTTTGGATACCAACGACAACCCACGCACGAATACTGACCACGAGATAGATCGGTTTGGAAGAGAGGAAAGTGTAGTACTCCTTCCAACGCAAGCACAGCAGGATGAAGGAACTATCCGGGCCGTCATACCCCAACCCGTTGATAGTGAATTCGCCTCTGTGGCCGATAGGAACACCGATTTCACCACTACAACTTGTAAACCAGCAGACCAAAAACCCACGATCGACGAACAGAAGGAGATCAGCAGAACTACACAAAGTCTATCCCCAGTGCCGACCGCAGTCGGTGTTCGTGAGCATAATAGTGTAGTTTGTACGACAGCGGTTGGCACTGTGGGGCTGGACCTTCCTCAGGTCAGTTCCGAAATTGTCAATCCCCTTGCAGGTACTGCTTGTTCTGATGTTCTTCCAGGTTTGACTGACAACATCGATGACACGCTCCTTCCGCATCACCACTCGCTGTCGCCCGGAGAAGGTCCATCGAGATATCCGTTTCGAGATGGAACAGCTGTCACCACAACAGTAGCGTCGAAGCAGACAACGAAAACTACACAAAGTCTTTCCCCAGTGCCGGTCGCTGTCGGCAATTCTGGAAGTAATCGTGTAGTAGTTTCGACAGCGGCTGGCACTGTGGGGCTAGACGTCCCACAGGTCAGTCCTATTCCACCTCACTCACGAACGGATTCTGTTGCGGTTTATCCCGTTACAGATATGACCAGCACGCATCGAACGAGTAACCGGTTTGGGGAAGAAGAGAAGAAAGTAGCTTCCCCACTTCATCATGAAGGGATCGACCGGGGGGAAGAGGACTGTCCCTACTTCCCAGATATACAGTCCTCGCAATTCTCCTCCTGGCTTTCCGCCGGCGAAGATACACCGCAACAACAGCAGAAGTATCAGAGCACCGATATCCCGGTTGAAATCAGCGCAACCACGTCCCGGTACCAACGAAACACACCGGCGAGAACCCGCAGGCAATCACCTTCGCTATCAACATCGTCTTCGTCAGCGACTTTCGCCAATCGAGACAGCAGATGCTTCGCCCTTCAATGGAACATTCGGGGCCTGCGAACCAACATCAGCGAGCTTAAACAGCTGATCTGCGAGTACGGACCGAGCCTGATAGCGCTTCAGGAAACAAAAGTTGACAACCGAGTAGTCGCAGCAGATTTCATCGGCAACAACTACACTCTTTTGCTGAAAACTGGGAGTTGTCGATACTGGCAACAAGGAGTAGGTCTTGCCATTCGGGATGGTGTTCCATTTGAACGAATTGATATCGACGACAGTATACAAGCTATCGCAGTTCGGATCCAACTGCCACAACAAATGACGGTGGTGTCGATCTACGTCCCTCCCAATACTCAACAGTGTCAAGAACAGCTGGGCGACTTCCTCGAAAAGCTTCCACGTCCCGTGCTGGTACTAGGCGACTTTAACGCGCACCATATTTGCTGGGGTTCTACGAAATCTACCGCACTAGGCCACTTCATCGCCGAAAAAACGCTATTGGAAAGATTACTCATCCTCAACGACGGCTCGCACACTCGGATTGACCCAGCTACCGGTATCACTTCGGCTATTGACCTCTCGATCTGCTCCGAATCGGTGGCTTCGAAATTTGTTTGGCGAACACTTCCGGACACCCACAGCAGTGATCACTTTCCCATTCTCGTTTCCATTCCCGGACTGTCGACTATCCCAACGAAAAGACAGAAATGGATTTACGACCAAGCAGATTGGACAACCTACGAGCGATTGACCGCCAACGCTATTCGACCGGGAGTCGAAATATCAATCGACTGTTTCGTTGACCGATTGATTAGAGCAGCAAACACCGCGATACCTCGCACTACCGGCAGAGTCGGCCCCAAAGCGGTTCCGTGGTGGTGTCCGGAGGTGAAAGCAGCTATCAAAAATCGGAGAAAAGCACTTAGAGCACTGAAGCGTATACCAGCAGAGGACCCACGAAAATCGGATGCACTGAAAAGCTTCCAGGAATCACGGGCAGCAGCAAGAAAGTCTATCCATGACGCCAAGAAAAAATCATGGGAAGATTTCGTCGCGAAGATATCTCCAAGTTCAACTACGTCGGAGATGTGGCAGACAGTGAACACGTTGAGAGGGAAACGCCAACACCGCCCAACTGTCATCAAGCGGTCCAACGGTTACACGGATAAGCCAGAAGAAATAGCTGAAGAACTGGCGCAACACTACAGCGAAAGATCCGCAACCTCCAGCTATTCGTCGTTGTTCCAGAGGGAGAAAGAAAAGGCCGAACGAAACCGCATAAACTTCTCGCCAGATAGCGATGATATTTACAATTCGGACTTCACCCTGAATGAGTTGCTGTGGGCACTGGACAGAGGAAGAAGTGGCTCTTCAGGACCGGACTGCATCGGCTATCCAATGCTTCAGCGACTGCCATTGTCTGTGAAAACTGCCATGTTGGAACTTTTCAACAGAATATGGCGCAGTGGCGTATTCCCACCCTGTTGGCGAACCGGAATCATCGTACCAATTCCAAAGCCAAGCTCGGATGACGCGGGTCCAGCTGCATTCCGTCCAATCACGTTATCTAGTTGTATGGCGAAGGTGTTCGAGCGAATTGTCAACCGACGTTTAACCACCGAGCTAGAGTCGAACGGGCGTCTCGACAAACGACAACATGCCTTCAGATCTGGTCGGGGTACTGACACATACTTTGCGGAGTTGGAGAGGTCATTACCCGACCGTGACGAGCACTGTCTGATAGCGTCGCTAGACTTGGCCAAGGCGTACGACACCACCTGGAGATATGGCATCCTACGAACACTGCAGAAATGGCAAATACGCGGAAGGATGATAAACATTGTCAACAGCTTTCTGGCAGAGAGAACGTTCCAAGTCAACGTAGAGGGGCATTTGTCGCCAGCACATCCGCTGGAAAATGGTGTGCCGCAGGGCTCAGTGCTCTCTGTGACACTATTTCTCGTGGCTATCCAACCCATCTTCCGCGTGGTCCCGAACTCCGTACAAGTGTTGCTGTACGCCGATGATATTCTGCTTCTTGTGAAAGAAAGAACAGTCGCTCCTTCGGAAACTTCAGGCCGCAGTAAAAGCCGTCGATAAATGGTCGAGAAGTGTTGGATTTACGATATCTGCAACGAAATCCAGCATCTTCTATTGCAGCCCTAACGTACGCCGTGAACCCATGCAGGCGATAAAGGTAGATGGTGTAGCCATTCCGACACAAACGCTGCTGAGAACGCTCGGTGTCACTCTCGATCGATCACTCAACTTTAAAGCGCATTGTAAAATGACGAAGAAGACGTGTGAATCCAGGCTGCGTATCTTGAAGATGATCGGTGCCAAGCTACCCCGTGGTCAACGCGCTTCTTTACTTCAAATCGGGTCCGCAATTGTTACCTCGCGACTCCTCTACGGTATGGGACTTGTAAGCAGAGGAGGAGACGCCGTCATCCAAACGCTCGCTCCTACATACAACAGGATGGTAAGGTTTGCATCCGGTGCATACGTCACGAGCCCAATCGTAGCCATAATGGCAGAAGCTGGAGCCCTACCATTCGACCTACTCGTTCTTCAAAATATAGCCCGGTTGGCCATCCATACGTTGGAAAAAAGCAAGGACAATGCCGATCTCCCCCTGGTACATCGAGCATCCGAACGTCTGACAGAGGTGATCGGAATCCCTCTTCCAGCTATTTGCACTCGTACACGTTTAGCTGCACGAAGATGGTACGAACCCAAGCCCCAGATCGTGTGGGACATAAAGAGACGCGTGAAAGCTGGTGACCCCTCGGAAATTGTTCGGCCTGCTTTTCAGGAGCTCTTAGCAGGTCGTTTCAACCGCTCAACTATCGTCTACACGGATGGCTCGAAAGACGACAATGCAGTAGGTGTGGGAGTGTATGGAGAATACTTCCAACAATCGGTTGGCCTTCCATCGTCATGCAGCGTCTTCTCGGCAGAAGCGTTTGCAATCAAAACGGCGCTAGCAACACATAACACGGTCAGTGATTTGGTGGTTATGTCTGACTCGGCCAGTTGCTTATCGGCATTAGAAGCTGGCACATCGCAACACCCGTGGATTCAGCAGATTGAAAACATGCTACGAGGCCGTCCAATCAAGCTGTGCTGGATTCCGGGTCATGCTGGTATCCATGGCAACGAAGAGGCAGACCGCCTCGCTGGAGAAGCCAGAGGTAATGCCCCTTTGCAAGTAACCGTTCCGGGAGCAGACGCGAACAACCGAATGAAAACAGCTATCCGAAATCAATGGTTCCGTCGATGGTCTGCGTCCACTGAAGTAAAACTCCGCGAAGTTAAGTTCGACACAGGGAAGTGGACTGACCGCGAGAATTCGGCCGAACAGCGAGTGCTTACCCGGCTTCGAATAGGGCATACCCGGCTAACACATGACTTTCTGCTAAAGAAAACCTCACCACCAGTGTGCGACTGCTGTGGGGTCGTTGTAGATGTCCGCCATGTGATCCTCCACTGCAGAAAGTACGACGACGTTAGAAGGAAGCACGATATCGAGTCGACTAGTCTGCGAGCGGCTCTGACCAACGACAGGAAAAATGAGGAGAGTATGGTAAAATTCCTCAAGGAAACTAACTTGTTTAATATGTTGTAACTTGTATTTTGAATTGTAACTGATAACTCTGATAACTGACAACCGCATTGAAATATTTTTCAGGTAAAATATTTTTCTTTCGACACGAATGCACCACTTCTGGGTGTAAAGTGTCGTTAATAAAAAAACAACAACAACAACAATTATTATTATTATTATTATTATTATTATTATTATTATTATTATTATTATTATTATTATTATTATTATTATTATTATTATTATTATTATTATTATTATTATTATTATTATTATTATTATTATTATTATTATTATTATTATTATTATTATTATTATTATTATTATTATTATTATTATTATTATTATTATTATTATTATTATTATTATTATTATTATTATTATTATTATTATTCAGTCTAGTTCTTGATCTCGCACAGACCAGAAGCTAAATACACACCGCTCGTTCACAGCAAAGCAAACGAACGAATTTTTACCCGCGTCGCTTCGTTTCTTCTTTACACCAGTAACAGAAAAAAGCCTCGTTGCCCCACGGTGAGCAAAATGAGCGAACAAAAAAGCAAAGTGCGCCCACTAAGGGAAAACACTGTCGTGATTGACTTCACGCAAACTCGACGAAGACCTACAGTGCGTGAGGTGGAACAGTTAATAAAAGTGAACATGAATCTTGATCTTGCGGCAGTTACACACCTCCAGCTGCATCATACAAAAAACGTGATACTAATAACGTTCCAGACGCTATCCGATGCAGAATTCTTTAGTGTGATGAATAATATGCAACACGAAATCGAATACGACAACATTAAAACCAAGATCCCCGTCTATATAGACCGAGATTTTACTGAAGTTTTATTACATGATTTGGCACCGCGCACCAGCTCCGAGTACATTAAAAAATACATGTCCCAATACGGAGAAGTGGAATCCGTTAAGAATGACACCTGGAGAAACTTTTTCCCCGGTATTCTCAACGGGGTTCGTATCGTCAGAATGCAGCTGCACAAACCTATACCATCATACTTGACCTTTGAATGCAAATCTTCTCAAGGGATTACCTACATTCAAAAAACCCTTTGCACCTACCCTGGGCAGACGGCCACGTGCCAGTTCTGCAACCAAACGGCACACTACGGTAAACCATGCGCTAAAACTGCTGCGGAAAATACTACAACACGCACTGATAAACAGCCTTCCACCGCTAAACCACAGTCAATCGGCCAAAAGATAATCCCCGATAGCCCAAAGCAAACATCCAGTATACCGGCCGCAGGAATGACCAAAAAAGAAGACGGATACACCAAGGTCACTAGTAAACACAAGAAGCATCAAATATCAGCCAACAGTGAGCAATCAACCAACTCTAGCGATAGTGATATGGACGTACACGAGAGCGATGGAGAGGACACACAGATTAACCAACAAGCAGCAAACGGTAAAGGAAATAATGGCAATAACGCTTCGCCCCCGAGAAAGATAACGAGAAACAGCAAGCATTGCGCCCAGGACAGACGATCGCAATAATTTTCGCATACTTTTGAAATGTAATTACCTGAAATGTTTATTATTTCTAAAAAAGGCGAATGACCCTTGTGGTTAAAACCTTTATAAATAAATAATAATAATAATAAAAATTATTATTATTATTGATCTGAGTTGGAAACACCGTTCCGTACGGTATAAACAGCGTGCATTCGGGAATTAAACACAGTGTTTTTTCGGTGTTTTTCACGATATTCGCGGTTTATTTTCGACGAAAACGCGAACGAAGTGCTTCTCTAGTGGAGATCAGTGAAAGTTTGGTGAAAATCGGTTCAGAAACGACTGAAAAAAGTGAATTTTAGTTTTGCCCACGCGGTGCAATAGGCAAACAAACAGCCATCGCTGTGCCTACCCGCGTGGTTGCCGGGCCGATCTTGTATTCACTCGCTGGTGGAGTGTGACGGTGTGCTGAACGGGCGATATTTTTCGAGACGCAAAAAAACGTGAAAAGTTTTTTGAAAATTATAGATATTTTTTTGACTTTGGATTTGGTGGTATTTGAGATACCAGTACAGTGTGTACCAATATTTGTACGGTACAGTGCGGGCCAAAAGTGTGTGAACGGCAAAAAAATCAAAATCGGAAAAGTGCGTTTTTCTTGCTCGTTTTGCTATTTAGAGGCTGTGTAGAAGCAAGTAAGCGAGCAGTTTCATCACTGCGCATCTACAGTGTGTCCCAAAATTGTGGGAACACTTCTAAAAAATCGACGTTGAAGGGGCAAATAAGGTAAGATCTTTCCTTTTCTTTACCTTTTTTGTCCATTTGGGGTTGGTATCGGGTGACCGTGCCACAGCGAATTTACCAACGTCTGGTGGTGTGATCCAAGATGGCGGCCGCTAGTAGCGGTGATCCGGGAGGGTCAAGCCAAAGGAGATTGCCGGAATTTATGGATCCGACGAACAAATTTGGTGAACTGACATTCCTGCAGCTGACAGGTAAAGACGGTGTACCATTGCCAAGAAACCCGTTTATCATTGGGAAATCGGTTGAGGTTGTCGCTGGAGGTCCAATTGAAGGTGCGAATACCGAAGCTCAGGGGACACGGTATACCCTACGAGTTCGGAACCCAGCCCAAGTTGCCAAACTTATGAAAATGACCAAGCTCATGGACGGTACTGATGTTGTGGTTGAATCCCATCCGAATCTGAACGTAAGCAGATGCGTAATTTCCTGCTACGATCTGATTCACTTGGAAGAAAAGGAAGTCTTACAAGAAATTCTAAGCCAGGGTGTGATTCGTGTGCAGCGAATTACACGTAAAGAAGCCGAAAACAGAGTGAATACGCCAGCACTCATCTTGACTTTCTGCAAGACCACATACCCGGAATACATGAAGATCGGTTTGCTTCGCGTCCCTACCCGCCCGTACTTCCCAAACCCGATGCTTTGTTATGGATGCTTCAAATACGGTCATACTCGTGTTCGCTGTCCTGGACCGCAACGTTGTCCTAATTGCTCTGGAGAACATCAACTTGAAGAAAAATGTCGAGCAGCCCAGTTCTGCCTAAATTGTAAAGGTGATCACCAACCAACAAGCCGCCAATGTCCAAATTACAAAAAGGAAGTAGAGGTCATAAAAATAAAAATCCGCGACAATTTGACATTCCCGGAAGCGCGCAAACGTGCTGAACAGCAAAATCTTGGAAGTTACGCCCAGGCTGCAGCGCAATCAAGCGAGATCCTGAATAAATTGAAAGAACTGGAGCAGACAATGAAGAAGAAGGATGAGCAGATCGTCAAACTTCTGGCAGAGAACAAACGCAAGGACGAGATCCAGGAACAACTCACCAGCGATAAATACGGACTCGAAACGAGGAAGACCACAGAAACAACACACCCCGTTCAGCAAACCAACGACCACCTCACCGGATAACCTAAGCCCACCACCAAAAAGAACCGCTGCCACTACCACCAACGAAACTATGGAATATTCAGACGATGAAATTGAGATTACCGAGACGCCTCCTAGCCAGCCTCTTCGATAATTCTCATTTTCATCAACGTTTGGATACCAACGACAACCCACGCACGAATACTGACCACGAGATAGATCGGTTTGGAAGAGAGGAAAGTGTAGTACTCCTTCCAACGCAAGCACAGCAGGATGAAGAAACTATCCGGGCCGTCATACCCCAACCCGTTGATAGTGAATTCACCTCTGTGGCCGATAGGAACACCGATTTTACCACTTCAACTAACAAATCTACAAACCAGAGCAACCCGATCGTCATCTACGAGAAAACGAGCATAACTACACAAAGTCTATCTCCAGTGCCGACCGCAGTCGGTGTTCGTGAGCATAATAGTGTAGTTTGTACGACAGCGGTTGGCACTGTGGGGCTGGACCTTCCCCAGGTCAGTTCCGAAGTTGTCAATCCCCTCGCAGGTACTGCTTGTTTTGATGTTCTTTCAGGTTTGAAGGACAACATCGACGATACGCTCCTTCCACATCACCACTTGCTATCGTCCGGCGAAGGCCCATCGAGATCATCACTTCGAGATAGAACAGCTATAACAACGAAAACTACACAAAGTCTTTCCCCAGTGCCGGTCGCTGTCGGTAGTTCTGGAAGTAATCGTGTAGTAGTTTCGACAGCGGCTGGCACTGTGGGGCTAGACGTCCCACAGGTCAGTCCATCTTCAATTTATCTCCGAACGAATTCTGTTGCGGCTTCTACCGTTACAGATGCGACCAGCAGTAACCGGTTTGGGGAAGAAGAGAAGAAAGTAGCTTCCCCACTTCATCATGAAGGGATCGACCGGGGGGAAGAGGACTGTCCCTACTTCCCAGATATACAGTCCTCGCAATTCTCCTCCTGGCTTTCCACCGGCGAAGATACACCGCAACAACAGCAGAAGTATCAGAGCACCGATATCACGGTTGAAATCAGCGCAACCACGTACCGGTACCAACGAAACACACCGGCGAGAACTCGCAGGCAATCACCTTCGCCATCAACATCGTCTTCGTCAGCGACTTTCGCCAATCGAGACAGCAGATGCTTCGCCCTTCAATGGAACGTCCGGGGCCTGCGAACCAACATCAGCGAGCTTAAACAGCTGATCTGCGAGTACGGACCGAGTCTGATAGCGCTACAGGAAACAAAAGTGGACAACCGAGTAGTTCCAGCAGATTTCATCGGTAACAACTATACTCTGCTGCTGAAAACTGGTAGCTGTCGATACTGGCAACAAGGAGTAGGTCTTGCCATTCGGGATGGTGTACCCTTCGAACGAATCGATGTCGACGACAATATACAGGCAATCGCAGTTCGGATCCAACTGCCACAACAAATGACGGTGGTATCGATCTACGTCCCTCCCAATACTCAACAGTGTCAAGAAATGCTGGGTGACTTCCTCGAAACGCTCCCACGTCCAGTGCTGGTACTAGGCGACTTTAACGCGCACCATATTTGCTGGGGTTCTACGAAATCTACCGCACTAGGCCACTTCATCGCCGAAAAAACGCTATCGGAACGATTACTCATCCTCAACGACGGATCGCACACTCGGATTGATCCAGCTACCGGTATTACTTCGGCTATTGACCTCTCGATCTGCTCCGAATCGGTGGCTTCGAAATTTGTTTGGCGAACACTTCCGGACACCCACAGCAGTGATCACTTTCCCATTCTCGTTTCCATTCCCGGACTGTCGACTATCCCAACGAAAAGACAGAAATGGATTTACGACCAAGCAGATTGGACAACCTACGAGCGATTGACCGCCAACGCTATACGACCGGGCGTCGAAATATCAATCGACTGTTTCGTTGACCGGTTGATTAGAGCAGCAAACACCGCGATACCTCGCACTACCGGCAGAGTCGGTCCCAAAGCGGTTCCGTGGTGGTGTCCGGAGGTGAAAGTAGCTATCAAAAATCGGAGAAAAGCACTTAGAGCACTGAAGCGTATACCAGCAGAGGACCCACGAAAATCGGATGCACTGAAAAGCTTCCAGGAATCACGGGCAGCAGCAAGAAAGTCTATCCATGACGCCAAGAAAAAATCATGGGAAGACTTCGTCGCGAAGATATCTCCAAGTTCAACTACGTCGGAGATGTGGCAGACAGTGAACACGTTGAGAGGGAAACGCCAACGCCGCCCAACTGTCATCAAGCGGTCCGATGGTTACACGGATAAGCCAGAAGAAATAGCTGAAGAACTGGCGCAACACTACAGCGAAAGATCCGCAACCTCCAGCTATTCGTCGTTGTTCCAGAGGGAGAAAGAAAAGGCCGAACGAAACCGCATAAACTTCTCGCCAGATAGCGATGATATTTACAATTCGGACTTCACCCTGAATGAATTGCTGTGGGCACTCGACAGAGGAAGAAGTGGCTCTTCAGGACCGGACTGCATCGGCTATCCAATGCTTCAGCGACTGCCATTGTCTGTGAAAACTGCCATGTTGGAACTTTTCAACAGAATATGGCGCAGTGGCGTATTCCCACCCTGTTGGCGAACCGGAATCATCGTACCAATTCCAAAGCCAAGCTCGGATGACGCGGGTCCAGCTTCATTCCGTCCCATAACGTTAACTAGTTGTATGGCGAAGGTGTTCGAGCGAATTGTCAACCGACGGTTAACCACCGAACTAGAGTCGAACGGGCGTCTCGACAAACGACAACATGCCTTCAGATCTGGTCGGGGTACTGACACATACTTTGCGGAGTTGGAGAGGTCATTACCCGACCGTGACGAGCACTGTCTGATAGCGTCGCTAGACTTGGCCAAGGCGTACGACACCACCTGGAGATATGGCATCGTACGAACACTGCAGAAATGGCAAATACGTGGAAGGATGATAAACATTGTCAACAGTTTTCTGGCAGAGAGAACGTTCCAGGTCAACGTAGAGGGGCATTTGTCGCCAGCACATCCGCTGGAAAACGGTGTGCCGCAGGGCTCAGTGCTCTCTGTTACACTATTTCTCGTGGCTATCCAACCCATCTTCCGCGTGGTTCCGAACTCCGTACAAGTGCTGCTGTACGCCGATGATATTCTGCTTCTTGTGTGGGGGAAGAAAGACCAGTCGCTCCTCCGAAAACTTCAGGCCGCAGTAAAAGCCGTCGATAAATGGTCGAGAAGTGTTGGATTTACGATATCTGCAACAAAATCCAGCATCTTCTATTGCAGCCCTAACGTGCGCCGTGAACCCATGCAGGCGATAAAGGTAGATGGTGTAGCCGTTCCGACACAAACGCTGCTGAGAACGCTCGGTGTCACGCTCGATCGATCACTCAACTTTAAAGCGCATTGTAAAATGACGAAGAAGACGTGTGAATCGAGGCTGCATATCTTGAAGATGATCGGTGCCAAGCTACCCCGTGGTCAACGCGCTTCTTTACTTCAAATCGGGTCCGCAATTGTTACCTCGCGACTCTTCTACGGTATGGGACTTGTAAGCAGAGGAGGAGATGCCGTCACCCAAACGCTCGCTCCTACATACAACAGGATGGTAAGGTTTGCATCCGGTGCATACGTCACGAGCCCAATCGTAGCCATTATGGCAGAAGCTGGAACCCTACCATTCGACCTACTCGTTCTTCAAAATATAGCCCGGTTGGCCATCCATACGTTGGGAAAAAGCAAGGATAATGCCGATCTCCCCCTGGTACATCGAGCATCCGAACGTCTGACAGAGGTGATCGGAATCCCTCTTCCAGATATTTGCACTCGTACACGTTTAGCTGCACGAAGATGGTACGAACCCAAGCCCCAGATCGTGTGGGACATAAAGAGACGTGTGAAAGCTGGTGACCCCTCGGAAATTGTTCGGCCTGCTTTTCAGGAGCTCCTAGCAGGTCGTTTCAACCGTTCAACTATCATCTACACGGATGGCTCGAAAGACGACAATGCAGTAGGTGTGGGAGTGTATGGAGAATACCTCCAACAAGCGGTTGGTCTTCCATCGTCATGCAGCGTTTTCTCGGCAGAAGCGTTTGCAATCAAAACGGCGCTAGCAACACATAACACGGTCAGTGATTTGGTGGTTATGTCTGACTCGGCCAGTTGCTTATCGGTATTAGAAGCTGGCACATCGCAACACCCGTGGATTCAGCAGATTGAAAACATGTTACGAGGCCGTCCAATCAAGCTGTGCTGGATTCCGGGTCATGCTGGTATCCATGGCAACGAAGAGGCACACCGCCTCGCAGGAGAAGCCAGGGGTAATGCCCCCTTGCAAATAGCCGTTCCGGGAGCAGACGCGAACAACCAAATGAAAACAGCTATCCGAAATCAGTGGTGCCGTCGATGGTCTGCGTCCACTGAAGTAAAACTTCGCGAAGTTAAATTCGACACAGGGAAATGGACTACCGCGAGAATTCAGCTGAACAGCGAGTGCTTACCCGACTTCGAATAGGGCATACCCGGCTAACACACGACTTTCTGCTAAAGAAAACTTCACCACCAGTGTGCGACTGCTGTATGATCATTGTAGATGTTCGCCATGTGATCCTCCACTGCAGAAAATACGACGACGCTAGAAGGAAGCACGATATCGAGTCGACTAGTCTGCGAGCGGCTCTGCGCAACGATAGGAAAAATG
Source organism: Topomyia yanbarensis (assembly GCF_030247195.1). Lineage (NCBI taxonomy): Eukaryota > Metazoa > Arthropoda > Insecta > Diptera > Culicidae > Topomyia > Topomyia yanbarensis. Next base: position 209,715,480 of record NC_080672.1, on the reverse strand, counting down.
AGGAGAGTATGATAAAATTCCTCAGGGAAACTAACTTGTTTAAAATGTTGTAACTTTATACTTTGAATTGTAAATGATAACTGACAACTGCATTGAAAAATTTTTCAGGTTAAATATTTTTCTTTCGACACGAATGCACCACTTCTTGGTGTAAAGTGTCGTTAATAAACAACAACAACAACAACAACAATTATTATTATTATTATTATTATTATTTTTCGATATTTAGTCGTCAATAAGTGTGGACGTGTTTTGCATTCGCTCCCAGTATCGCGCGCTAAAGTTTGTTTAATTTTAATTTCACCAAGCGCCTCGTGCTAAAGTTTGTTTTGTTTCAATTTGACCGCGCGCCGCGTGCTAAAGTTTGTTTTGTTTTAAGTGACCGATTTTAAAAAAAGTGCGAACGATAATAAAATGAACTGCGAAATTTGTGCCTTGGACGCCTCTGCGGATTCGATTCTGTGGACGTGTGTTGGATGCCCAAGGAAGTATCATGCAGCTTGCATTGGCGTTACCGTGTAGCGGGGATCACTAAGGAGAAAGGACAGGAGATTGGTTGATGTCAACTGGTACATACTGCCATGCTGCGACTCGTGTCAGGAACTACTACATGGGAAAATTGCTTTCAACGGACTCGCCGAGCAGCAAAAACTTCTGGAAAAACAAATACGGGAGAATACTGAAGTGATTCATCAACCAACATTTCAGCAAAACAAGCCGGACCTAGTACATGAGGCACTCGAAGGCCTAGAAATACTTCTCACTACTGTTAAACAAGAATTGATTGCAATCAACAAAAATAGTAGTCTAGCCGGCAGTGTTATTGCAATAAAAAACCACGTTACCTCTCTGCTTGACACAGCAATTAAGTCAACATCAGATAGTGTATACGAATCGTTAAAAACAGTTACTTCGGAATTATCCGCTGATTTGCGTGACATGAACGCGGAAATAAGTCAGCTTAGTCAGCTGTCTTTAGACACAGCCAACAGCAATCCTCCAAATTCCACCCTAGGTTACGAGATTCTCGACGAGTTGAAGTCGGTCTCAGTTGCCCTCAATGAAAACAAAAGCACCAGGCAACTACGGTCGTCACATGAATCAACGTTGCTGCCAGAAATTCTCAACGAGGTTAAATCGATGTCAGCATATGTATATGCGAATAATAAGACCGCGCAATTGCTATCGCCGAATGACTCACGCCCCAGTTTGGAAATTGAACTAAATAACGCTATTAACTCAGGATGGCGTTTCTTGGGCACAAAAAAAGTATGGAAAGCTGACTGGAGTGAGTACGATGCGCGAGAAATAAATCGATTGAATCAACAAAAATAGGCGAATAAGTCTAGAAGGCGTAAAAAGAAATAAATATTTAGAAACCGGAATACTAATATTAAAAACAACAACAACAACAATATTTTTCCACCTGATCGGAGACCCCCTGCAACAATAAACGATCGTTATTATGGCCCGCCGGCCAATTTTTCCAATCGCAACTTCTTTAGTCGTGCCAGTAGCTCCAGTCATAACCAAAACCGTCATCCCAATCATAGCTGCAACACGAATCTTCTACCACCGGATAGAGTGCTTGTTGCAGCAGCCAAGGATCGTTTTTCCGGCCTATCTACAAATTATATTCCATCGATTCAATTTACACGAGGCGAGATTTTGAATCCCTACCCAGCACGTGATACATCAAGATCATCGCATCAATTAAATGCAGTAAATACGGAATGTTCGCCATCATCATCACAGTGTGAGGCATGCCGCTTTCAACATTCGTGTTTTCGGTAGTTTCGACACTTTCCTTAGAAGAAGAAAAAGACGAGTTTGCTGTTGAGCACAGTGTTTTCCAAGAATTAGATAATGATGGTAGACTTTCCAATACAAAAAAGACTGCGACAGAATTATTAATGTATTGTCAAAATTTTAATAGGATGAAAAGTCCAGCCAAAATGGCAGAAATTCATAAACGTATATTAGCTTCGTCATTTTTGGTTATATTAGGAAATGAAACTAGCTGGGACGATAGCGTAAAAAGTGAAGAAATTTTCGGCAGTGGTTTTAATGTATTCAGAGACGATCGAAATCTTCACGAATCTCAAAAGAAGTCTGGCGGGGGAGTTCTTGTGGGTATTTCGGCTCAATTTAATTCAGAAATTCTAGTCACAGTGAAGTTTAAGAAATTTGAACATGTGTGGGTTAAATCAAACATTGCCGGCGAAATGCATGTTTTTGCCTCTGTATATTTCCCACCAGAGCATGCTAATATAACATCGTACGAAGCTTTTTTCCAAATTGCTGAACAAATTTTATCTGAACTCCCAGCCGAGGTTAAAGTTCACATTTACGGAGACTTTAACCAACGCAACGCAGATTTTATTCCGGACTCTGAAAACGAACATATTTTAATCCCAGTCGTGGGAGAAAACGAAACATTGCAGTATATTTTCGACAAAACTGCTAGCATAGGACTAAATCAAATAAATCACGTAAAAAATCGACAGAATTGCTATCTCGATCTTTTATTTACAAACATTCAGGAAGACTTCTGTGTATCTGAATCTCTAACTCCTTTGTGGAAAAATGAAGCATTTCATACTGCTATTGAATTTTCCTTATTCATCCATGAAATTCAAAAATCCAGCGATTGTGACTTTGAGGAAGTCTTTGAATACCATAAAGCCAATTATGACAATATCAGGCGGAAGCTAAGTAGTGTCGACTGGCAAAATAGCCTTAGAAATGAAGGAAATATTGTAACCGCAGTGGACGTATTTTACAAAATTATTTTCAAGATAATTTATGAAGAGGTGCCTATTAAGAAAAAAAGACTACACGGCAACTCGAAGCATCCCGTTTGGTATAATAGACAAATTAAGAGTTTAAAAAATAGGAAGCAAAAAGCCCATAAGCTATATAAGAAAAACCAAAATAATGAGAACTTGGAAAAATATTTCGACATTTGCGATAAACTAAATATGGCCATAGATTCTGCACTTGCGGATTATAACTCAAAAACGGAACAGCAGATCAAATCTTGTCCAAAGAATTTTTTCAACTACGTCAAAACTAAATTAAAATCAGACAATTTCCCATCAACAATGCACTTGGATGACAACGTACGTGATAGCTCGGAAGAAATCTGCAACCTATTTGCAACATTCTTCCATGAAATATATACGACTTTTTCTGAACAAGACCGTGATCGCGATTACTTCGCTTTTCTTCCCGATTTTCCTTTGGATATTAGTGTCAATCATGTCATAGTGGAAGACATTTTCAATTCTCTAAAACATTTAGATGTATCAAAAGGTTCTGGCCCTGATGGAATCCCACCATTATTTATGAAAAACCTAGCAACCGAGTTAACTGCCCCATTGTTCTGGCTGTTTAATATGTCTTTGCAATCTGGACAGTTCCCTAAAATATGGAAAAATCTTTTTTAGTGCCTATATATAAATCTGGTAAAAAATCTGACGTACGTAATTATCGTGGGATAGCCATAATCTGCTGTATTCCGAAACTTTTCGAATCAATCATTAACGAAAAAATATTTCTTCAAATAAAAAACAGAATTTCCAACCTCCAGCATGGCTTCTTCAAAGGTCGTTCGACCTCAATAAACTTACTAGAATTTATTAATTATACATTGATTGCAATGGATAATGGAAACTACGTGAAGGCACTTTTTACAGACTTTAGTAAAGCATTTGATCGCATTGACATCCCAATGTTACTTTATAAATTGACAAAGATCGGCATTGAGCCTGGGCTACTTACATGGTTAGAATCATATTTCTCCGAACGTCAGCAAATAATTAAATTTAAAGGAAAGCAATCTAATCCAATTAAAGTCACCTCAGGAGTTCCATAAGGCTCTCATTTAGGCCCTCTATTGTTTATTTTATACGTGAACGATATCTCCTTCATTCTCAAAAAACTGAAAATACTAATTTATGCGGACGATATGAAACTTTATTTGGAGGTAAGAAATGCCGAGGATATTAATACATTGCAAAACGAAATACAAATTTTCCACATGTGGTGTCAAAAAAGCCTCTTACAACTGAACGTGAAAAAGTGTAATTCAATAACCTTTAGTCGAAAACGACAAACACCGAATATTGAGATTACCTTAGGAAATCAGACTGTAGCAAAGTGTGAAAGAATTAGGGATTTAGGTGTTATATTAGATTCAAAGTTAAATTTTATTGATCATTATAACACAATTATACACAAAGCTAACAACATGCTCAGTTTTATAAAACGCTTTAGCTATCATTTTGAAGATCCTTATACAATAAAAATATTATATATTGCATATGTTAGGTCGATATTGGAATATTGCAGTATTATTTGGTGCCCTTTTTCAAGCAGACATGAAGAACGAATAGAATCGGTACAAAAACAGTTTTTATTATTTGCCCTTCGTAAATTAGGATGGACAGCATTCCGTCTGCCATCTTATGAAGCACGCTGCTTGCTTATCAATATTCAAACATTAAAGGAGCGTCGCGAATCTGCAATGCTCTCGTTCATTAATAATATCGTTTCGCATCGTATCGATTAAGCTGAAATTTTATCCAAATTGAACTTTTATGCACCTTCACGACAGCTACGAAATCGAAGTATATTTTCAATAACTCCTTTTCGCACAAACTATGCAAAATATAGCCCCATAAATCGAATGATGTCTATTTATAATCACTATTGCGACTCAATTGATTTTACAATGTCTAAACTGAAACTAAAGCAATATTTTATACACAAAAGAAATTCTAACGCGTAAGAGGATGATTCTGTAAAAGCCGAAATTGCTTCATTTATACTAAATTCACGAAATATACACATTAGTAATTAAGGAAATCTGTAGTCTACATAGATTGACGAAATAAATAAATAAATAAATAAATAAATAAATATTATTATTATTATTGTTATTATTATTATTATTATTATTATTATTATTATTATTATTATTATTATTATTATTATTATTATTATTATTATTATTATTATTATTATTATTATTATTATTATTATTATTATTATTATTATTATTATTATTATTATTATTATTATTATTATTATTATTATTATTATTATTATTATTATTATTATTATTATTATTATTATTATTATTATTATTATTCAGAGCGAACGTTCCAGGTTAACTATGGGCATTTATCGCGCAAGCTACCGCTGAAAAAGTGGTACACCACAGGGTTCTGTGCTCTCAGTTACCCTATTCCTCGTAGCAATCCAACCTATCTTCCGGGTGGCCGATGACATCCTTCTTGTAGTGCGGGGCAAAAAAGAACAACCACTTTATCGAAAGCTACAGTCAGCAGTGAAAGCCGTTCATAGATGGGCGAAAAGTGTTGGTTTCACGATATCAGCAACAAAATCCAGCATCTTCTACTGTAGTCCGAATACCCGCCGTGAGCCCACGCAATCCATCAGAATAGATACAGTAGCTATACCGTCACAAAATCAACTGAAAACCCTTGGTATCACTCTCGACAGATCGCTGAACTTCAAAGCGCATTGAAAGCTAATGAAGAAGGCATGCGAATCCAGGCTGCGTATCCTGAAAATGATCGGAGCAAAGCTACCACGTGGTCAACGAACTTCCTTGCTACAAATCGGCTCCGCCATTGTCACGTCACGACTATTGTATGGGATGGGACTCGTTAGTCGGGGCGGAGATGCCGTCACCAAAACTCTCGCGCCCACTTACAACAGGATGGTAAGATTTGCATCTGGTGCATTCGTTACAAGTCCGATCTTAGCCATCATGGCCGAAGCAGGCACCTTACCATTTGATCTCCTCGTTCTCCAAAGCATAACCCGATTGTCCGTTTGTTGAAAAAAAGCAGAGATAATGCGGATCTCCCACTAGTACGTCGAACTTCCGAAGAACTGTCAGAGGTGATCGGTATGCCCCTACCAAATATTTGTACTCGAACGCGACTAGCGACCCGAAAGTGGTACGAGCCCAAACCCCACGTCGTGTGGGATATCAAAAGATGTGTGAATGCCGGAGATCCCTCTGAAGTGGTCCGTCCTGTCGTTCAGGAACTCCTGAATGCTCGCTTCAGCAACTCAACGGTTGTGTATACCGACGGATCGAAGGACGACGACGCAGTAGGCACGGGAATGTTTGGAGAACATCTCCATCAGTCGATTGGTCTTCCGCCACAGTGCAGCGTGTTCTTGGCTGAGGCATTTGCAATTAAAACAGCGGTAACTTCGTACTATACTTCCAACGATCTGCTAATAATGACAGACTCAGCCAGTTGTTTATCGGCAATTGAAGCTGGCACATCCCAGTAACCGTGGATCCAGGAGATTGAAACCATGATACGACATCGTCCAATCAATCTCTGCTGGATTCCAGGACACGCTGGAATTCGCGGGAATGAAGAGGCAGACCGCCTCGCAGGAGAAGCCAGGGGTAATGCCCCTTTGCAAATAGCCATTCCGGGAGCAGATGCCAACAATCAGGTAAAATCAGCTATCCGAAATCACTGGTACCGTCGATGGTCTGCATCCACTGAAGTGAAGCTTCGCGAAATAAAATTCTATACGGTAAAGTGGACTGACTGCGAGAGTTCGGCTTATCAACGAGTGCTCACCCGGTTGCGAATAGGGCATACCCGATTGACGCACGACTTCCTTCTGAAGAGAGAAACCCCACCAGTTTGCGACTGCTGCGGGGTAACCGTAGATGTTCGTCATATAATCCTTCAGTGCCGAAAATACGACGATGCTAGAAGGATGCACAACATCGATTCGACGAGTCTACGAGTGGCTTTAGGCAACGACACGAACACCGAATACAAACTGCTAAGCTTCCTCAAGGAAACTAATTTGTATAAACGAATGTGAAAAATAATGAATTGTAAATTGTTTTATAATGTTGATAGAAATTTGGAAACTAATTTTCTTCCGGCACGAATGCACCGTTTGGTGTAAAGTGTCGGTTATAAACAACAACAACAACAATTATTATTATTATTATTATTCATCTGAGTTGGAAACACCGTTCCGTACGGTACATACAACGCGCATTCGTAAATTTCATGCCGTGTTTTTCCGTGTTTTTCGCGATAACCGCGGTCCAATTTACGATAAATAGACAAGTGAAGTGGTTCTCTAGTGGTGAACAGTGAAAGATTGGCGTAAATCGGTGGAGAAACGGCTGAAAAAAGTGAATTTTTAGTTTTGCCCACGCGGTGCTATAGGTAAACAAACAGCCATCGCTGTGCCTACCCACGTGGCTGCCCGGCCAGTTCATTCACTTGCTGTAGATGCCAGTCGTGAGAGTGACGGTGCCCTGAACGGGAGATATTATTGAAGACGTAAAAAACGTGAAAAGTTTAGAAAAATTTGGAAAAATTTTTTTGGCTTGTTATTTGGTGGTAGTTGAGTATAATACAGTGCGGATTAAAAAATTTGGACGTTACAGTGCGTGCCAAAAAAGTTGGAACAATAAAAAGGGCGGAATCCATCAAGTGCGTTTTTTCTTGGCGAAATTCGTTCAGTTCGCTTCTCTTGGCCGTGTAGAAGTGAAAAACAAGCAGTAGCGACACTGCTCACCTACAGTGTGTCCCAAAAGTGTGGGAACACTTCGAAAAATCGACGTTGAAGGGGCAAATAAGGTAAGATCTTTCCTTTTCTTCACCTTTTTTGTCCATTTGGGGTTGGTATCGGGTGACCGTGCCACATAGCAGTTTCCAACGTCTGGTGGCGTAAGCCAAGATGGACCCGACGAACAAATACGGCGAGTTAACGTTTCTGCAGTTGACAGGCAAAGATGGTGTACCATTGCCTGGAAACCCGTTCATCATCGGTAAATCGGTGAAGGTTGTCGCTGGAGGTCCAATCGAAGGTGCGAATACCGAAGCTCAAGGGACACGGTACACCCTTCGAGTTCGGAATCCTTCCCAAGTTGCTAAGTTGCAGAAAATGAACCAGCTCATTGACGGCACTGAAGTAGTGGTCGAAGCTCATCCGAATCTGAACGTAAGCAGATGCGTAATTTCCTGCTACGATCTGATTCAGATGGAAGAGAAGGATGTTTTACAAGAAATAATAAGCCAGGGAGTGATTCGTTTACAGCGAATTACAAGAAAGGAAGCTGAGAAGAGAGTGAATACGCCAGCGCTAATCTTGACCTTCTGTAAAACCACATACCCGGAATACATAAAGATCGGTTTGCTTCACTTTCCTACTCGTCCATACTTCCCGAACCCGATGCTTTGTTACGGATGCTTCAACTACGGCCATACACGCGTTCGATGTCCTGGTCCTCAGCGATGCTTTAATTGCTCGAAAGAACAACACGGCGAAGAAAAATGTAAAGAAACTGCGTACTGTCGGAATTGTGAAGGCGATCACCAACCAACAAGCCACGAATGTCCTGTTTATAAAAAATAAATGGAGGTCATAAAAATAAAAATCCGCGACAATCTAACATTCCCGGAAGCACGCAAACGAGCGGAACATCTAAGTAAAGGCAGCTATGCTCAGGCCACAGCACAACCGAATGAGATACTTAGCAAGCTGAAAGAGTTGGAACTGGCAATGAAGAAGAAGAACGAAACGATCGCAAAACTTTTAGCGGAGACCAAACGAAAAGGCGAAAAAAGTGAACAAATGTTCGCGTACATCCATCAGATGAAACAACAGTCCGCCAGCCAAGAAAAACCGCAGCACAGCAAAGAACAGAAGCAAATGAACCAGGCAATCGGGCCCGTAACGAGATCCAGGAACAACTCACCAGCGATAAATACGGATTCGAAACGAGGAAGATCGCAGAAGCAACACACCCAGTCCAGCAAACCAACGACAACCTCACCGGATAACTTAAGCCCGCCACCAAAAAGAACCACTACCACCAACGAAACGATGGAATATTCAGACGATGAAATTGAGATTACCGAGACGCCTCCTAGCCAGCCTCTTCGATAATTCTCATTTTCATCAACGTTTGGATACCAACGACAACCCACGCACGAATACTGACAACGAGATAGATCGGTTTGGAAGAGAGGAAAGTGTAGTACTCCTTCCAATGCAAGCACAGCAGGATGAAGGAACTATCCGGGTCGTCATACCCCAACCCGTTGATAGTGAATTCACCTCTGTGGCCGATAGGAACACTGATTTCACCACTACAACTTGTAAACCAGCAGACCAAAAACCCACGATCGACGAACAGAAGGAGATCAGCAGAACTACACAAAGTCTATCCCCAGTGCCGACCGCAGTCGGTGTTCGTGAGAATAATAGTGTAGTTTGTACTACAGCGGTTGGCTCTGTGGGGCTGGACCTTCCTCAGGTCAGTTCCGAAATTGTCAATCCCCTTGCAGGTACTGCTTGTTCTGATGTTCTTCCAGGTTTGACTGACAACATCGACGACACGCTCCTTCCACATCACCACTCGCTGTTGCCCGGAGAAGGTCCATCGAGATATCCGTTTCGAGATGGAACAGCTGTCACCACAACAGTAGCGTCGAAGCAAACAACGAAAACTACACAAAGTCTTTCCCCAGTGCCGGTCGCTGTCGGCAATTCTGGAAGTAATCGTGTAGTAGTTTCAACAGCGGCTGGCACTGTGGGGCTAGACGTCCCACAGGTCAGTCCTATTCCACCTCGCTTACGAACAGATTCTGTTGAGGTTTATCCCGTTACAGATGTGACCAGCACGCATCGAACGAGTAACCGGTTTGGGGAAGAAGAGAAGAAAGTAGCTTCCCCACTTCATCATAAAGGGATCGACCGGGGGGAAGAGGACTGTCCCTACTTCCCAGATATACAGCCCTCGCAATTCTCCTCCTGGCTTTCCGCCGGCGAAGATACATCGCAACAACAGCAGAAGCATCAGAGCACCGATATCCCGGTTGAAATCAGCGCAACCACGTCCCGGTACCAACGAAACACACCGGCGAGAACCCGCAGACAATCACCTTCGCTATCAATATCGTCTTCGTCAGCGACTTTCGCCAATCGAGACAGCAGATGCTTCGCCCTTCAATGGAACATTCGGGGCCTGCGAACCAACATCAGCGAGCTTAAACAGCTGATCTGCGAGTACGGACCGAGCCTGATAGCGCTTCAGGAAACAAAAGTTGACAACCGAGTAGTCGCAGCAGATTTCATCGGCAAAAACTACACTCTTTTGCTGAAAACTGGGAGTTGTCGATACTGGCAACAAGGAGTAGGTCTTGCCATTCGGGATGGTGTACCCTTCGAACGAATCGATGTCGACGACAATATACAGGCAATCGCAGTTCGGATCCAACTGCCACAACAAATGACGGTGGTATCGATCTACGTCCCTCCCAATACTCAACAGTGTCAAGAACAGCTGGGTGACTTCCTCGATACGCTTCCACGTCCAGTGCTGGTACTAGGCGACTTTAACGCGCACCATATTTGCTGGGCTTCTACGAAATCTACCACACTAGGCCACTTCATCGCCGAAAAAACGCTATCGGAACGATTACTCATCCTCAACGACGGATCGCACACTCGGATTGATCCAGCTACCGGTATTACTTCGGCTATTGACCTCTCGATCTGCTCAGAATCGGTGGCTTCGAAATTTGTTTGGCGAACACTTCCGGACACCCACAGCAGTGATCACTTTCCCATTCTCGTTTCCATTCCCGGACTGTCGACTATCCCAACGAAAAGACAAAAATGGATTTACGACCAAGCAGATTGGACAACCTACGAGCGATTGACCGCCAACGCTATTCGACCGGGCGTCGAAATATCAATCGACTGTTTCGTTGACCGGTTGATTAGAGCAGAAAACACCGCGATACCTCGCACTACCGGCAGAGTCGGTCTCAAAGCGGTTCCGTGGTGGTGTCCGGAGGTGAAAGCAGCTATCAAAAATCGGAGAAAAGCACTTAGGACACTGAAGCGTATACCAGCAGAGGACCCACGAAAAGCGGATGCACTGAAAAGCTTCCAGGAATCACGGGCAGCAGCAAGAAAGTCTATCCATGACGCCAAGAAAAAATCATGGGAAGACTTCGTCGCGAAGATATCTCCAAGTTCAACTACGTCGGAGATGTGGCAGGCAGTGAACACGTTGAGAGGGAAACGCCAACACCGCCCAACTGTCATCAAGCGGTCCGATGGTTACACGGATAAGCCAGAAGAAATAGCTGAAGAACTGGCGCAACACTACAGCGAAAGATCCGCAACCTCCAGCTATTCGTCGTTGTTCCAGAGGGAGAAAGAAAAGGCCGAACGAAACCGCATAAACTTCTCGCCAGATAGCGATGATATTTACAATTCGGACTTCACCCTGAATGAATTGCTGTGGGCACTCGACAGAGGAAGAAGTGGCTCTTCAGGACCGGACTGCATCGGCTATCCAATGCTTCAGCGACTGCCATTGTCTGTGAAAACTGCCATGTTGGAACTTTTCAATAGAATATTGCGCAGTGCCGTATTCCCACCCTGTTGGCGAACCGGAATCATCGTACCAATTCCAAAGCCAAGCTCGGATGACGCGGGTCCAGGTGCATTCCGTCCAATCACGTTAACTAGTTGTATGGCGAAGGTGTTCGAGCGAATTGTCAACCGACGGTTAACCACCGAGCTAGAGTCGAACGGGTGTCTCGACAAACGACAACATGCCTTCAGATCTGGTCGGGGTACTGACACATACTTTGCGGAGTTGGAGAGGTCATTACCCGACCGTGACGAGCACTGTCTGATAGCGTCGCTAGACTTGGCCAAGGCGTACGACACCACCTGGAGATATGGCATCCTACGAACACTGCAGAAATGGCAAATACGCGGAAGGATGATAAACATTGTCACCAGTTTTCTGGCAGAGAGAACGTTCCAGGTCAACGTAGAGGGGCATTTGTCGCCAGCACATCCGCTGGAAAATGGTGTGCCGCATGGCTCAGTGCTCTCTGTGACACTATTTCTCGTGGCTATCCAACCCATCTTCCGTGTCGTTCCGAATTCCGTACAAGTGTTGCTGTACGCCGACGATATCCTGCTCCTTGTATGGGGGAAGAAAGACCAGTCGCTCCTCCGAAAACTTCAGGCCGCAGTGAAAGCCGTCGAGAAGTGTTGGATTTACGATATCTGCAACGAAATCCAGCATCTTCTATTGCAGCCCTAACGTGCGCCATGAACCCATGCAGGCGATAAAAGTAGATGGTGTAGCCGTTCCGACACAAACGCTGCTGAGAACTCTCGGTGTCACTCTCGACCGATCGCTCAATTTTAAAGCGCATTGTAAAATGACGAAGAAGACGTGTGAATCCAGGCTGCGTATCTTGAAGATGATCGGTGCCAAGCTACCCCGTGGTCAACGCGCTTCTTTACTGCAAATCGGGTCAGCAATTGTTACCTCGCGACTCCTCTACGGTATGGGACTTGTAAGCAGAGGAGGAGATGCCGTCATCCAAACGCTCGCTCCTACATACAACAGGATGGTAAGGTTTGCATCCGGTGCATACGTTACGAGCCCAATCTTAGCCATAATGGCAGAAGCTGGAACCCTACCATTTGACCTACTCGTTCTTCAAAATATAGCCAGGTTGGCCATCCATACGTTGGGAAAAAGCAAGGACAATGCCGATCTCCTTCTGGTACATCGAGCATCCGAACGTCTGACAGAGGTGATCGGAATCCCTCTTCCAGATATTTGCACTCGTACACGTTTAGCTGCACGAAGATGGTACGAACCCAAGCCCCAGATCGTGTGGGACATAAAGAGACGTATGAAAGTTGGTGACCCCTCGGAAATTGTTCGGCCTGCTTTTCAGGAGCTCCTAGCAGGTCATTTCAACCGTTCAACTATCGTCTACACGGATGGCTCGAAAGACGACAATGCGGTAGGTGTGGGAGTGTATGGAGAATACTTCCAACAATCGGTTGGTCTTCCATCGTCATGCAGCGTCTTCTCGGCAGAAGCGTTTGCAATCAAAACAGCGCTAGCAACACATAACACGGTCAGTGATTTGGTGGTTATGTCTGACTCGGCCAGTTGCTTATCGGCATTAGAAGCTGGCACAACACCCGTGGATTCAGCAGATTGAAAACATGTTACGAGGCCGTCCAATCAAGCTGTGCTGGATTCCGGGTCATGTCTATGGCAACGAAGAGGCAGACCGCCTCGCAGGAGAAGCCAGGGGTAATGCCCCCTTGCAAATAGCCATTCCGGGAGCAGACGCGAACAATCAAATGAAAACAGCTATCCGAAATCAATGGTTCCGTCGATGGTCTGCGTCCACTGAAGTAAAACTTCGCGAAGTTAAGTTCGACACAGGGAAGTGGACTGACCGCGAGAATTCGGCCGAACAGCGAGTGCTTACCCGGCTTCGAATAGGGCATACCCGGCTAACACATGACTTTCTGCTAAAGAAAACCTCACCACCAGTGTGCGACTGCTGTGGGATCATTGTAGATGTCCGCCATGTGATCCTCCACTGCAGAAAGTACGACGACGTTAGAAGGAAGCACGACATCGAGTCCACTAGTCTGCGAGCGGCTCTGCGCAACGACAGGAAAAATTAGGAGAGTATGGTAAAATTCCTCAAGGAAACTAACTTGTTTAATATGTTGTAACTTGTATTTTGAACTGATAACTGACAACCGCATTGAAACATTTTTCAGGTAAAATATTTTTCTTTCGACACGAATGCACCACTTCCTGGTGTAAAGTGTCGTTAATAAACAACAACAACAACAACAACAACAACAACAACAACATTATTATTATTATTATTATTATTATTATTATTATTATTATTATTATTATTATTATTATTATTATTATTATTATTATTATTATTATTATTATTATTATTATTATTATTATTATTATTATTATTATTATTATTATTATTATTATTATTATTATTATTATTATTCATCTGAGTTGGAAACACCGTTCCGTACGGTACATACAACGCGCTTTCGAAAATTTCACACTGTGTTTTTTCGGTGTTTTTCGCGATATTCGCGGTTTATTTTTGAGCGAAAACACGAGTGAAGTGGTTTTTCAGTGACTGACAGTGAAAGTTTCACGAAAATCGGTGAAGAAACGGCTGAAATAAGTGGATTTTAGTTTACCCACGCGGCAATAAAATCAAAACAACCAGCCATCGCTGTGGCTACCAGTGCGGTCGCCCAGCTAGTTTCATTCACTGGCTGTGCCGGCTGCGTGTGTGACGGTGACGGTGGGCTGGAAGCAAGTTTTTTTTTCGAGTTTGGAAAACTGACGAAAAGTTTTTAAAAAAAGAAAAATATTTTTTTTTCTTGCTTGATCTACCAAAAAGAGTAGTACGGTGTGGTACAGTGCGAATTGGACGCCAAAGTGCGTGCCAAAAGTGTCGAAACAGCAAAAAAAGGAAAAAATTGAAAAGTGATTTTTTTGCACGTTTAATCCATTGAAGGCAACGTAGAAGCGAAAAAAAAAGGTAGCTGCGATTCTGCCTGCCTACAGTGTGGCCCAAAAGTGTTGGAACACTTCGAAAAAGTCGACGTTGAAGGGGCAAATAAGGTAAGATCTTTCCTTTTCTTCACCTTTTTTGTCCATTTGGGGTTGGTATCGGGTGACCGTGCCACATAGCAGTTTCCAACGTCTGGTGGTGTAATACAAGATGGCGGCCGCTAGTAGCGGTGATCCAGGAGGGTCAAGCCAAAGGAGATTGCCGGAATTTATGGATCCGACGAACAAATTTGGTGAACTGACATTCCTGCAGCTGACAGATAAAGACGGCGTACCATTGCCAAGAAACCCGTTCGTCATTGGTAAATCGGTGGAGGTTGTCGCTGGAGGCCCAATTGAAGGTGAGAATACCGAAGCTCAAGGGACACGGTATACCCTTCGAGTTCGGAACCCAGTCCAAGTTACCAAACTAATGAAGATGACCAAGCTCATTGATGGTACTGATGTTGTGGTTGAATCCCATCCGAATCTGAACGTAAGCAGATGTGTTATTTCGTGCTACGATCTGATTCACCTTGAAGAGAAGGAGGTTTTACAAGAAATTATAAGCCAGGGTGTGATTCGTGTACAGCGAATTACACGAAAGGAAGAGGAGAAAAGAGTGAATACGCCAGCGCTTATCTTGACCTTCTGCAAGACCACCTACCCTGAATACATGAAGATCGGTTTGCTTCGCGTCCCTACCCGCCCGTACTTCCCAAACCCGATGCTTTGTTATGGATGCTTCAAATACGGTCATACTCGTGTTCGCTGTCCTGGCCCGCAACGTTGTCCTAATTGCTCTGGAGAACATCAAGGTGAAGAAAAATGTCGAGCAGCCCAGTTCTGCCTAAATTGTAAAGGTGATCACCAACCAACAAGCCGCCAATGTCCAAATTACAAAAAGGAAGTAGAGGCCATAAAAATAAAAATCCGCGACAATTTGACATTCCCGGAAGCGCGCAAACGAGCTGAACAGCAAAATCTTGGAAGTTACGCCCAGGCTGCAGCGCAACCGAACGAGATCCTGAATAAATTGAAAGAACTGGAGCAGACAATGAAAAAGAAGGATGCGCAGATCGTTAAACTTCTGGCAGAGAACAAACGCAAGGACGAGAAAATTGAGCAAATGATGGCGTACATCAAACAACAGTCCGCCAGCCAAGAAAAACCACAGCACAGTAAAGAACAAAAACCAACGAATCAGACGGCCGGGCCAATAACACGATCCAGGAACAACTCACCAGCGATAAATACGGACTCAAAACGAGGAAGACCACAGAAACAACACACCCCTTTCAGCAAACCAACGACAACCTCACCGGATAATTTAAGCCCACCGCCAAAAAGAACCGCTGCCACTACCACCAACGAAACGATGGAATATTCAGACGATGAAATTGAGATTACCGAGACGCCTCCTAGCCAGCCTCTTCGATAATTCTCATTTTCGTCAACGTTTGGATACCAACAACAACCCACGCACGAATACTGACCACGAGATAGATCGGTTTGGAAGAGAGGAAAGTGTAGTACTCCTTCCAACGCAAGTACAGCAGGATGAAGAAACTATCCGGGCCGTCATACCCCAACCCGTTGATAGTGAATTCACCTCTGTGGCCGATAGGAAAACCGATTTTACCACTTCAACTAACAAATCTACAAACCAGAGCAACCCGATCGTCATCTACGAGAAATCGAGCATAACTACACAAAGTCTATCCCCAGTGCCGACCGCAGTCGGTGTTCGTGAACATAATAGTGTAGTTAGTACGACAGCGGTTGGCACTGTGGGGCTGGACCTTCCCCAGGTCAGTTCCGAAGTTGTCAATCCCCTCGCAGGTACTGCTTGTTTTGATGTTCTTTCAGGTTTGAAGGACAACATCGACGATACGCTCCTTCCACATCACCACTTGCTATCGCCCGGAGAAGGCCCATCGAGATCATCACTTCGAGATAGAACAGCTGTAATAACGAAAACTACACAAAGTCTTTCCCCAGTGCCGGTCGCTGTCGGCAATTCTGGAAGTAATCGTGTAGTAGTTTCGACAGCGGCTGGCACTGTGGGGCTAGACGTCCCACAGGTCAGTCCATCTTCAATTTATCTCCGAACGAATTCTGTTGCGGTTTCTACCGTTACAGATGCGACCAGCAGTAACCGGTTTGGGGAAGAAGAGAAGAAAGTAGCTTCCCCACTTCATCATGAAGGGATCGACCGGGGGGAAGAGGACTGTCCCTACTTCCCAGATATACAGTCCTTGCAATTCTCCTCCTGGCTTTCCGCCGGCCAAGATACACCGCAAGAACAGCTGAAGCATCATAGCACCGATATCCCGGTTGAAATCAGCGCAACCACGTCCCGGTACCAACGGAACACACCGGCGAGAACCCGCAGACAATCACCTTCGCTATCAACATCGTCTTCGTCAGCGACTTTCGCCAATCGAGACAGCAGATGCTTCGCCCTTCAATGGAACATTCGGGGCCTGCGAACCAACATCAGCGAGCATAAACAGCTGATCTGCGAGTACGGACCGAGCCTGATAGCGCTTCAGGAAACAAAAGTTGACAACCGAGTAGTCGCAGCAGATTTCATCGGCAAAAACTACACTCTTTTGCTGAAAACTGGGAGTTGTCGATACTGGCAACAAGGAGTAGGTCTTGCCATTCGGGATGGTGTTCCATTCGAACGAATTGATATCGACGACAGTATACAAGCTATCGCAGTTCGGATCCAACTGCCGCAGCAAATGACGGTGGTGTCGATCTACGTCCCTCCCAATACTCAACAGTGTCAAGAACAGCTGGGTCACTTCCTCGAAACGCTTCCACGTCCAGTGCTGGTACTAGGCGACTTTAACGCGCACCATATTTGCTGGGGTTCTACGAAATCTACCGCACTAGGCCACTTCATCGCCGAAAAAACGCTATCGGAACGATTACTCATCCTCAACGACGGATCGCACACTCGGATTGATCCAGCTACCGGTATTACTTCGGCTATTGACCTCTCGATCTGCTCCGAATCGGTGGCTTCGAAATTTGTTTGGCGAACACTTCCGGACACCCACAGCAGTGATCACTTTCCCATTCTCGTTTCCATTCCCGGACTGTCGACTATCCCAACGAAAAGACAGAAATGGATTTACGACCAGGCAGATTGGGCAACCTACGAGCGATTGACCGCCAACGCTATTCGACCGGGAGTCGAAATATCAATCGACTGTTTCGTTGACCGGTTGATTAGAGCAGCAAACACCGCGATACCTCGCACTACCGGCAGAGTCGGTCCCAAAGCGGTTCCGTGGTGGTGTCCGGAGGTGAAAGTAGCTATCAAAAATCGGAGAAAAGCACTTAGAGCACTGAAGCGTATACCAGCAGAGGACCCACGAAAAGCGGATGCACTGAAAAGCTTCCAGGAATCACGGGCAACAGCAAGAAAGTCTATCCATGACGCCAAGAAAAAATCATGGGAAGACTTCGTCGCGAAGATATCTCCAAGTTCAACTACGTCGGAGATGTGGAAGACAGTCAACACGTTGAGAGGGAAACGCCAACACCGCCCAACTGTCATCAAGCGGTCCGGTGGTTACACGGATAAGCCAGAAGAAATAGCTGAAGAACTGGCGCAACACTACAGCGAAAGATCCGCAACCTCCAGCTATTCGTCGTTGTTCCAGAGGGAGAAAGAAAAGGCCGAACGAAACCGCATAAACTTCTCGCCAGATAGCGATGATATTTACAATTCGGACTTCACCCTGAATGAATTGCTGTGGGCACTCGACAGAGGAAGAAGTGGCTCTTCAGGACCGGACTGCATCGGCTATCCAATGCTTCAGCGACTTCCATTGTCTGCGAAAACTGCCATGTTGGAACTTTTCAACAGAATATGGCGCAGTGGTGTATTCCCACCCTGTTGGCGAACCGGAAGCATCGTACATATTCCAAAGCCAAGCTCGGATGACGCGGGTCCAGCTGCATTCCGTCCAATCACGTTAACTAGTTGTATGGCGAAGGTGTTCGAACGAATTGTCAACCGACGGTTAACCACCGAACTAGAGTTGAACGGGCGTCTCGACAAACGACAACATGCCTTCAGATCTGGTCGGGGTACTGACACATACTTTGCGGAGTTGGAGAGGTCATTACCCGACCGTGACGAGCACTGTCTGATAGCGTCGCTAGACTTGGCCAAGGCGTACGACACCACCTGGAGATATGGCATCCTACGAACACTGCAAAAATGGCAAATACGCGGAAGGATGATAAACATTGTCAACAGTTTTCTGGCAGAGAGAACGTTCCAGGTCAACGTAGAGGGGCATTTGTCGCCAGCACATCCGCTGGAAAATGGTGTGCCGCAGGGCTCAGTGCTCTCTGTGACACTATTTCTCGTGGCTATCCAACCCATCTTCCGCGTGGTCCCGAACTCCGTACAAGTGTTGCTGTACGCCGATGATATTCTGCTTCTTGTGTGGGGAAAGAAAGAACAGTCGCTCCTTCGGAAACTTCAGGCCGCAGTAAAAGCCGTCGATAAATGGTCAAGAAGTGTTGGATTTACGATATCTGCAACGAAATCCAGCATCTTCTATTGCAGCCCTAACGTACGCCGTGAACCCATGCAGGCGATAAAGGTAGATGGTGTAGCCGTTCCGACACAAACGCTGCTGAGAACGCTCGGTGTCACTCTCGATCGATCACTCAACTTTAAAGCGCATTGTAAAATGACGAAGAAGACGTGTGAATCCAGGCTGCGTATCTTGAAGATGATCGGTGCCAAGCTACCCCGTGGTCAACGCGCTTCTTTACTTCAAATCGGGTCCGCAATTGTTACCTCGCGACTCCTCTATGGTATGGGACTTGTAAGCAGAGGAGGAGACGCCGTCATCCAAACGCTCGCTCCTACATACAACAGGATGGTAAGGTTTGCATCCGGTGCATACGTCACGAGCCCAATCGTAGCCATAATGGCAGAAGCTGGAGCCCTACCATTCGACCTACTCGTTCTTCAAAATATAGCCCGGTTGGCCATCCATACGTTGGAAAAAAGCAAGGACAATGCCGATCTCCCCCTGGTACATCGAGCATCCGAACGTCTGACAGAGGTGATCGGAATCCCTCTTCCAGCTATTTGCACTCGTACACGTTTAGCTGCACGAAGATGGTACGAACCCAAGCCCCAGATCGTGTGGGACATAAAGAGACGTGTGAAAGCTGGTGACCCCTCGGAAATTGTTCGGCCTGCTTTTCAGGAGCTCCTAGCAGGTCGTTTCAACCGCTCAACTATCGTCTACACGGATGGCTCGAAAGACGACAATGCAGTAGGTGTGGGAGTGTATGGAGAATACTTCCAACAATCGGTTGGCCTTCCATCGTCATGCAGCGTCTTCTCGGCAGAAGCGTTTGCAATCAAAACGGCGCTAGCAACACATAACACGGTTAGTGATTTGGTGGTTATGTCTGACTCGGCCAGTTGCTTATCGGCATTAGAAGCTGGCACATCGCAACACCCGTGGATTCAGCAGATTGAAAACATGCTACGAGGCCGTCCAATCAAGCTGTGCTGGATTCCGGGTCATGCTGGTATCCATGGCAACGAAGAGGCAGACCGCCTCGCTGGAGAAGCCAGGGGTAATGCCCCTTTGCAAATAGCCGTTCCGGGAGCAGACGCGAACAACCGAATGAAAACAGCTATCCGAAATCAATGGTTCCGTCGATGGTCCGCGTCCACTGAAGTAAAACTTCGCGAAGTTAAGTTCGACACAGGGCAGTGGACTGACCGCGAGAATTCGGCCGAACAGCGAGTGCTTACCCGGCTTCGAATAGGGCATACCCGGCTAACACATGACTTTCTGCTAAAGAAAACCTCACCACCAGTGTGCGACTGCTGTGGGATCATTGTAGATGTCCGCCATGTGATCCTCCACTGCAGAAAATACGACGACGTTAGAAGGAAGCACGATATCGAGTCGACTAGTCTGCGAGCGGCTCTGCGCAACGACAGGAAAAATGAGGAGAGTATGGTAAAATTCCTCAAGGAAACTAACCTATTTAAAATGTTATAAAATTTTATTTTGATTTGTAACTGCATAACTGATAACTGCATTGTAAAATTTACAGGTAAAATATTTTCTTCCGACACGAATGCACCCTTTCTTGGTGTAAAGTGTCGTTAATAAACAACAACAACAACAACAATTTACATCTCGGTATATCTACGGTATTTCGCGGGTGTTATACAGTGAGCCTATTCTTAAAGTTTAATTGAGAACCGAGGAAGTGGTAGTGTGTGAAAGATCGCCGAAAATCGACATTTAGGTGGCAAATTTTGGAGTAAAAAAACAGTGGTAAACGAGTGTGTTCACGAACAAACGCGCGCCATCGCACTCGGTCTAAGTGATACAATCAGCAGCACTGCTGTTGACCGGTGCAACTGTGGGTAGAAGACGAAATAAGAGTGCGCAAATTTGAAGAAAAAATCAGTACGATAGAAGCTGATATTTAATCATAAAGAAGATAGTGTCCGTACGTGTTTATTGACGACTGTACATACGGTGAAGTGATAGTGTCGGATATACTGGTCACCACATAAGTGTCGCCCATGGGGGCAAATGATCCCCCTCCTCTTGGGGGGTATACAACCCTAACAAGAACGTTACCACTCTGGATGCAACCAGACGGGGACAGAATCGTTAACCAAACATTACTTCTGCAAGCGGTGAGTACGACTAATGTAGACAATAGTACAGCCCTATCACCATCCCATCCCGAAGCAAAACTTCCGTCCAATCCCTTTATAATTAATCAAACCCTACAGCAGTTTCTTGGTTGTGACCCGAGGACAGTGATAAAAGCCTCTAAAGAAGGAAGAGACACCCGATACGTACTCCGCACATCCGCGAGAACGATTTACACAAAGCTATTGGGTTTAAAAAATCTTGTTGACGGCACTCCAGTTGAAGTAATCCCACTTCCTACACTTAACGTTTGCCAAGGAGTAGTCTACGACGTTGACACCGTCGACCTGAACGCGGAAGATATCAAAAACAATCTCTCCTCCCAAGGCGTGGACAATGTTCGCCGAATCACAAAAAAAATCGGCAATGAAACCCGGAACACTCCCCTCGCAGTCCTCACATTCAAAGGTCAATTACTCCCGTCTCATGTCTACTACGGCCTTATTCGTCTCCCAGTCCGCAGGTATTATCAGTCGCCCTTGCTATGTTATGGCTGTGCCAAGTACGGGCACTCGAGAAAGAACTGCTCAGAAACTCCCATTTGTGCCACGTGTTCTAAGATCCATGAACGACCCGGGGTTCAGTCATGCGAGAACCCTAAATACTGCCGTAACTGTGAGGGGGATCACGGACCCACAGATCGAAACTGCCCAGTATATAAAAAAGAAGAAGCAATCATAAAGTTGAAAACCGACAATAATCTCACCTTTGGCGAAGCAAGGGCTGAATTGAAAATAAACAAACAACCAACAACATATGCTCATCAAACGAGCTGCCAAGACAACGAGAAGGACCAACTAATAAAAGAACTGCGAGAAGAACTAAATAAGGCACGTAAAATTAACAACGAAACAAAAGCTTTGCGCCAAGAAGTAGCAACACTCCGCCGACAAATGGCTTCCAATCAGCAGAATAACCCTCAAATAGAAGCCCTATCGGACGAGTTGCAAAGATATAAAGAAGCGTACAGAAAACTTGTCGGAGAACGTTCCATCTCCAAAATCGACAGCAAGCATAGCGCGAGCGAAAACGTGGTAAACTCTCAGACCAACTGGACCAAAAAGAACCAACCCTCTACCTCAGCAGCCAGCATAGAAAATGTTGAAGAAGAAGAAGCGAGCCGCTTACTGCGAAAACAAACCCCAGTCTCCTTTGCAATACCAACCGGGCCGACCACCAGGGGTCGTTCCAAGAAACCAAAATTAGGACACCACGGCAACGCTGTCACAACTGAGTTTAACCCAAAAAACCTAACTAAAAGCACTAGTGACGGTGGATCAAACCAAGATATCGCTGACGGAGAATCGGATCTTACCATATCGGACTAAACTTCAAGCGACGGCAAACAATGCAAGCAAACGACCAAAAACTCTCACCATCTATCACCAACATAATATCTCTAATAGCTGCTTATCCTACTGTTCCAAACTCTCCATCCCCTCAGGCATCGAAAGTGCCGAATTTCGATGATCTCGATGTTGTTGGGGCACCTGTACATAACCCATGCACCACTTCCCAAACCAAATCCCTACTTTTCCATGTACTGTTTCTCACCTCTAGTCGCGCAGAAAATAGAGCATTCACGACAATAAATCAACCGCAAACCAGGCATAAACGTCAAATACATGCAGGCCAACCGCACAATTCCTTGTGGGGCAGCCGTGGCCCCGTCAGTGCGGACGCTACACCCCCACCGGAGCTGACGGACAACCCGCGGCACCCCAGAAGCATTGTGTTTCTAACGGAGACGCACAAAGGCGGTAACGCCTGTTCCTCCTCGGTCATCTGGCAGGACTACGTGGGAAGCCTGACGGAAAAGGGCAGAAAGGCCTATCCCCGGAAGGATTTCGTTGTACTTCATCCCAGATTAAAAACTATAATTATCTACGAAACCACTCTAAAGGAAGACCAATCCTATCATATAACACAACTTCGACCTACCGATATTGCAAAAGGTCGACAGTACAACATTGAATGCTGGTCACGATTAGTTGCGACTATGACAATTTGCGAATTGCACCATCTCCAACAGGGCAGCCGTGGCCCCGTCAGTGCGGACGCCATAAACCCACCGGAACTGACGGACAACCCGCGGCACCCTGGAACTATTGTGTTGCTACTGGAGACGCACAAAGGCGGTAACGCCTGTTCCTCCTCGATAATCTTGACGGACCACGTGGGAATCCGGACGGAAAAGGGCACAAAAGCCTATCCCCGGAAGGATCTACCTGTTTTTTTTCCCTGTTATATAACCCGCAGTGGTGCTTGGAACGCCAACAAGACGATACTCTGGACTAAATCACAATTCCAAAGCAAATGGCTTCAAACAACAATAATACTTTATCGAGAGAACTAAGCCCTATACCCGGCTGCACCTGGCATCCAATGAGATTTCACGAACCCAGTTTAAACTGTTCTACAAACACTACTCCGGCACCGACAGCACCAAAATCCTCCATTCGTAACACGGACCCCATACCAGCCTTTACTCCAACAAACTCATCAGATATAGGTACTGCGGGTGGGTTTTCTGCCAGTTCCTCAAGACGTGTTTCTCCTAACAGCCAATGTCTTTCGATTCAATGGAACATCAATGGAATCCGCAATCAACTGGGCGATCTACAACTGCTTATCAACCGACTAGATCCTATATGTTTAGCTCTACAGGAGACACATATCCGGAATGATCTTGATCCTAGCGATTGGCTCGGTGAGCAGTTTATCTGGTATGCCAAGCAAGGGGCTAACATCTACCAGTCAATTGCACCAGCCATTCGATCCGATTGTATTTTCTCCGTCGTACCATTGAAAACTACGCTACTAGCCTTGGCAGTCAGACTACATAATCCATTTCCGATCACCATGGTCTCCGTTTACCTTCCATCAGGCGCAACAAGCAATCTAAAAGGGAAACTCAGTGATTTATACAACCAATTAGAACGCCAATTTCTTATAATGAGAGCCTTCAACACGCACCATACTGCTTGGGGAAGCAAGGTGGATAGCAAAAGAGGAAACGATGTAGCTTTCGTAACTGAATCATTTGATGCTATCTTTCTCAACGATGGTAGCGAGACCTTCACTAATGCTCGAGCATCATCAGCCATCGACCTCACTATCACTTCCAGTAACATTGCTGGTCTACTCAGCTGGCAAGTGTCTGCAGACACCCACGGCAGCGACCATTATCCCATCCAGATAACCCTCAGCAAACAACCTCCTACTACAACGCGTCGAAGAAGATGGCTCTATGATCGAGCCAACTGGGAGGACTTCGAAAGCAATTATTTAGACCTTGCTCACCGAGACCACGTCTATTCTCCGGAGGAACTATCCGACATTATCGTCAAAGCAGCAGAAAACAGCATTCCCAGGACCAGCGGCACACCTTCCTGCAAGGCCGTTCACTGGTGGTGTCCCGAAGTACATGCAGCTCTCAAAACTAGGCGTAAGGCCCTGCGAAAATTGAAGAAAACTCCAATTAATCACCCAGAAAGGGAAACATACGCCGCAACATTTCGAGAACTCCGCAACGCAAGTAGGAAAGCTATTCGTGAAGCCAAAGACAAAAGTTGGTCTGACTTTCTGGACGGGATCCATCCGGATTCGACTACTACAGAGCTATGGCGACGTGTAAACGCTTTTAGCGGGAAACGTAGACGGAGCGGCTTCAACATATTGACCACGAACGGCCCACTTGACGACCCCCTACAAATTGCCAATGAGCTTGGGCAATATTTCGCTGAACTATCCTCGGTTAACGCGTATTGTGAACCCTTCCGTCGGCGTAAAGTAAATACAACGAGCATTCCTATCACGTTTCCTCCAGATCACAATACTCAGTACAACCAACCATTTTAACAAACTGAACTGGCCTACGCACTGGCCAGTGCACGTGGTAAATCCGCCGGCTTAGGTGAAATCGGATACCCCATGTTGCGACATCTTCCTGCTCGAGGAAAACGTGCCCTTCTCGATAGCCTAAACCAAATCTGGAAAAGTGGACGCTTCCCAGACTCGTGGAAGGAAGCACTCGTGATACCCATACCGAAAAGAACCACAGGACGACGATCGGTCCAGGACTTTCGTCCCATTAGCCTCCTGAGTTGCATCAGTAAAGTTCTCGAGAAATTGGTCAACCGCCGACTAGTTACCTACCTAGAGGAGAAACAATTACTAGATGACAGACAATTTGCGTTTCGCCAAGGAAGAGGTACCGGTATTTACTTTGGTTCACTGGCAGAAACAATCGCTCAAGCCCGGGCCGAAGGACAACATATAGACATTGCAGCAATTGACCTGGCTAAAGCATACAATACTGTATGGCGAAACGGCGTCCTCGAACAACTTCGTGACTGGGGAATTCGAGGAAGTTTAGGTATTTACATCCAACAGTTTCTAACCAACCGACGATTCAGAGTTGCCATCGGTGGTACGTTTTCCAATTTCTTCTCCGAAGACACCGGAGTTCCCCAGGGCTCAGTTTTGTCGGTAACGCTCTTCCTCATTGCAATGAACTCCATTTACCGATATCTGCCAAAAGGGATTCATATCTTCGTATATGCCGATGATATCCTATTAGTGGTAACCGGTCTCCACCCTAAACGGGTTCGGCGAAAATTGCAAGCCGCAGTTAATGCAATCGGTCGCTGGGCCGAGCAGAATGGATTCAACGTATCGACGAGTAAAAGCGAAATTACACATCTCTGTGGGACACATCATCGTGCCACTGACCAACCGGTCACCCTAAATGGTTATACGCTACGCTACCGAAAGGAACCTGTCATACTAGGTGTTTCAATCGACCGTACTGGCACTTTCGGACCACACTTTCGCAGGGTTAAGAATGACTGCAAAAGTCGTCGCAGATTGGTTCGTGCGATAAGCAACCGACACCGCAGGACTAATCGACACACAATCCTTAATATAAGTCAGAGCTTAATAACCAGCAAAATTCTATACGGAATCGAGCTCACAAGCTCTTCCTCCGACTTGCTTGTACGCACGCTTGCTCCGGTATACAACGGATCCATCCGTTCCGCTTCTAGTCTCCTACCCAGCTCACCTACGGAAGCTTCGTGCGTCGAATCGGGCCTGCTTCCATTCCCCTGGTTCGTAGCCTCCAGCATCATCAAACGAGCTGTTGCGTTCTTAGAGAAAACCACTGGAAACGATTGTTGCTTGTTGAACACTGCCAGGAACGTTTACAATCAGTTCACCGGAGAAGACTTACCAGAAATCGCCAATGTGCCTCGAGTTTTCCGACGAAACTGGTACGATCGAGGTCCAAACATCAACCTTTCCTTAACTAAAAAGATCAAGGCTGGAGGTCCACCTGGCGTAATTCTCGCGCAGTTCAACAAACTAGCTAGCAAATACGGCAACCATCTAAAACTGTACACCGACGGATCCAAATTGGATTATCAAGCCGGCTTTGGAGTACATGGTCTTGATATTGACATCGCCCGCAAACTTCCAGCGAGCTGCTCAGTTTTTTCAGCTGAGGCAACCGCTATCTTGTTAGCTACTCTCAAGAAGCCCCCTGATATTCCAGTAGTCATCTTTTCTGACTCGCTTTCAGTGCTCAACGCACTTGACAAAGGGATATCCCGTCATCCCTTCGTCCAGGCAATTGAAGACGCCTTGGATCCTCTAACCACGTTATGTTGGATCCCCGGACATAGCGGGATTAACGGCAACACCCAAGCCGACCGGCTGGCATGCCAAGGCCGCAACTGCACAATTTATTTTACAAAAGAGGTCCCAGGAGCCGATATCCACCGATTGATCGACGAAAAAATGATAGAACATTTCGCGCATTACTGGCGAACCACCAGAGGACATTGTCGCAAAATTAAACCAACCATTGGAAAATGGACCGACAGAGAATCCCGCCTTGAACAACGTGTACTCTCCCGCCTTAGAACCGGACACACTAAAATAACCCACGCCCACCTCCTGACCGGCGGGGATCCACCGACATGTCATACCTGTCATTCCAGACTCACAGTTGAACACCTACTAATCGAATGCCGCGAACTGGAGGAGCTCCGCCGATCCCATGACATCGATTCGATTGAAGACGCTCTGTCAAATGACCCAGCCCGAGAGCAAGCTCTTCTCAACTTTCTAAAGGACACCGACCTATTTAAACAGATCTGAATGTTGTATCAGCACACCAACGATCTCCTAGCGAGCTCCAACACGGCATTGTTTTCCATGAAACATACCCGTTGTTTACTTTCTTTTGACGTAGGACTTACGTCTTTCTTTACTATACTGGGTGTCATTTCAAAATTTTCAAAACGGATGCGTTACGTACACTTTGAACTCTAATAACTTTTCTCCTACTCAAGGAATTACTAATTTTGTTTCATAAATCGAAAGGAAAACGTTCAACGCTTGCTATTGATACCTTGTTTGCTATGTAAAACTTGTTTAAAAAGTTCAAAAACTACTTTTAATGCGAATCAACATTAATGCTAAAACCTATAAATATGGGTGTCACAGTTTTTCTTAAAGCCAGACGTGTGTAAGCCACAGAGCAGAACACACGTACGTGTGCTGCTCAACGAGAAGCTGCATTTTGACCACCAACCAAATCATAGCTACTGCCTTATCGCTGCCAACCAAGAACAGTCGTCGCCCTGCGTGAAATTCATTGCTCTCAGAAGTGGACAGAGTTACTAATTCGCAAGCTGCTCTTCCAGTGCCTGGTCCGTGAGATTGCACAGAATTTCAAAACCTACTCTTCCGGAGCTCAGCCGTAATGGCCCTTTAAGAAGCCAGCGAGGCCTGCCTGGTTAGTTTGTTGGAAAATACCAATCTGTGCGCTATCCATGCCAAGCGAATAATCATCATGCCGAGCGGGAAACGGCGAAATAATATTCACAAGAAACGGTCCTTATTAGGACCACAAAATCGTTCTCAGAAGAATTACAATTGAAATTTCCATTTCGTGCTTTGGAAAATAACTTCCCTCTTATCGGGTTAGTTATTTTCTATAATAATATCCAAAAAATGTGCGATAAAACCAATAAACTGACCAATTGGACGGAAGCAATAAAATACCTACAACAATTTGAGTCAGAAAAGTGATATTAACGGAAAAATGCTTCGATCGTTTCTAAGTGTTTGGCAGCTGAAGTTGCCGATTTGTTTTCCAACGTCAATTATTTGCGCTGTGCTGTACGGAACAGATTTTTGCGCGATTTGTTGGGAAATAATTAAAACAATTGTGTAGTAGATTCCGTAGATTTTACCGTAAATTTTGATAGAAATGATTTTGTAAAAGCATTAATTAGCCGTGCTTTGAATGGTGGTTTTTGCAAATCTTTCTAGAACATTAGTGAATGTGGAATGATGAAAATATTTTCATTTGTCGCACAAAGGGATGGACTACCATCTGCACTAAGAAGTTTATAAAAGAGATCGCATTCCGATATACAATGCTCATTCGATGTGAGCTGCGAAAGGGGAATGTTCGTGTATGTACGCAGCAGATGCGAATTCGGGCAAGGTTCGAATCGTTAGCAAGGATTCTCGTCTGGTATCACCAAACATAGTTATCTACAAACCGTTCTTTTTAGGATGAAAACATAATGGAGAAAGAATTGAATTAGAAAGTTCCATTTAATAACTTGCATTGAGTGTGCGCCTGTCAAGTCTGCTGTACTTTAGCAGTGACACATAAACCAATGTTTATCGAATTAATCTACAAACCCGTAGGTTTTTGCAAATCTTTCTAGAACATTAGTGAATGTGGAAACCCTGCTACTAAGCGAATGCCACGCCAAAAAGAATGATGAAAATATTTTCATTTGTCGCACAAAGGGATGGACTACCATCTGCACTAAGAAGTTTATAAAAGAGATCGCATTCCGATATACAATGCTCATTCGATGTGAGCTGCGAAAGGGGAATGTTCGTGTATGTACGCATCTGGTGTATGTAATCGTCTGGTATCACCAAAAATAGTTATCTGCAAACCGTTCTTATTAGGATGAAAATATAATGGAGAAAGAATTTATTTAGAAAGCTCCTTTTAATAACTTGGATTGAGTTTGCGCCTGTCAAGTCTGCTGTACTTTATCAATGACACATATAAACCAATGTTTATCGAATTAATCTACAATGCAAATCTTTCTAGAACATTAGTGAATGTGGCAACCCTGCTACTAAGCGAATGCCACGCCAAAACGAATGATGAAAATATTTTCATTTGTCGCACAAAGGGATGGACTACCATCTGCACTAAGAAGTTTATAAAAGAGATCGCATTCCGACATACAATGCTCATTCGAAGTGAGCTGCGAAAGGGGAATGTTCGTGTATGTACGCATCTGGTGTATGTACTCGTCTGGTATCACCAAAAATAGTTATCTGCAAACCGTTCTTATTAGGATGAAAATATAATGGAGAAAGAATTTATTTAGAAAGAATCTACAATGCAAATCTTTCTAGAACATTAGTGAATGTGGCAACCCTGCTACTAAGCGAATGCCACGCCAAAACGAATGATGAAAATATTTTCATTTGTCGCACAAAGGGATGGACTACCATCTGCACTAAGAAGTTTATAAAAGAGATCGCATTCCGATATACAATGCTCATTCGATGTGAGCTGCGAAAGGGGAATGTTCGTGTATGTACGCATCTGGTGTATGTAATCGTCTGGTATCACCAAAAATAGTTATCTGCAAACCGTTCTTATTAGGATGAAAATATAATGGAGAAAGAATTTATTTAGAAAGCTCCTTTTAATAACTTGGATTGAGTTTGCGCCTGTCAAGTCTGCTGTACTTTATCAATGACACATATAAACCAATGTTTATCGAATTAATCTACAATGCAAATCTTTCTAGAACATTAGTGAATGTGGCAACCCTGCTACTAAGCGAATGCCACGCCAAAACGAATGATGAAAATATTTTCATTTGTCGCACAAAGGGATGGACTACCATCTGCACTAAGAAGTTTATAAAAGAGATCGCATTCCGATATACAATGCTCATTCGATGTGAGCTGCGAAAGGGGAATGTTCGTGTATGTACGCAGCAGAAGCGAATTCGGGCAAGGTTCGAATCGTTAGCAAGGATTCTCGTCTGGTATCACCAAACATAGTTATCTACAAACCGTTCTTTTTAGGATGAAAACATAATGGAGAAAGAATTGAATTAGAAAGTTCCATTTAATAAGTTTGCGCCTGTCAATTCTTGTGTACATTTACCAGTGATTCATATAAGCAAATGTTTATCAAATTAATCTACAAACCCGAAGGTTTTTGCAAGTCCTAGAAAATCAGTGAATGTGGCAATCTCATTCGACATGAAATTTCCAGTAAACATTCATTCAAAAAGTGCATTGGCTCAAATTATCCATGAATGTCATATGATATGCCCAAGTTTAGTCCTACGTCAACACCGCGGTTACGTCCCGGACATTACCCACTCCTAGTTTTTTTTTACAGCATGGGACACTCTTTCTGGAGATCGATTAATGGAAGTTCTTCCGGCCGAAGTTTGAGTGACGAACGCAAAAACAATAGCAATATAATTTTCTTTTTTTGTAAAATAATTGTAATTAATTTGAAAAATTAGGTCAATGACCCTCGGGGTTAAAACCTAACAATAAACAACAACAACAACAACAACATTATTATTATTATTATTATTATTATTATTATTATTATTATTATTATTATTATTATTATTATTATTATTATTATTATTATTATTATTATTATTATTATTATTATTATTATTATTATTATTATTCATCTGAGTTGGAAACACTGTTTCGTACGGTACATACAACGCGCTTTCGAAAATTTCACACTGTTTTTTCGGTGTTTTTCGCGATATTCGCGATTTATTTTTGAGCGAAAACACGAGTGAAGTGGTTTTTCAGTGACTGACAGTGAAAGTTTCACGAAAATCGGTGAAGAAACGGCTGAAATAAGTGGATTTTAGTTTAACCCACGCGGCAATCAAATCAAAACAACCAGCCATCGCTGTGGCTACCAGTGCGGTCGCCCGGCTAGTTTCATTCACTGGCTGTGCCGGCTGCGTGTGTGACGGTGACGGCGGGCTGGAAGCAAATTTTTTTTCGAGTTTGGAAAACTGACGAAAAGTTTTTAAAAAAAGAAAAAAAAAATTCTTGCTTGATCTACCAAAAAGAGTGGTACAGTGTGGTACAGTGCGAACTGGACGCCAAAGTGCGTGCCAGAAGTGTCGAAACAGCGAAGAAAGGAAACAATTGAAAAGTGATTTTTTTGCACGTTTAATTCATTGAAGGCAGCGTAGAAGCGAAAAAAGGTAGCTGCGATTCTGCCTGCCTACAGTGTGGCCCAAAAGTGTTGGAACACTTCGAAAAAGTCGACGTTGAAGGGGCAAATAAGGTAAGATCTTTCCTTTTCTTCACCTTTTTTGTCAATTTGGGGTTGGTATCGGGTGACCGTGCCACATAGCAGTTTCCAACATCTGGTGGTGTAATCCAAGATGGCGGCCGCTAGTAGCGATGATCCGGGAGGGTCAAGCCAAAGGAGATTGCCGGAATTTATGGATCCGACGAACAAATTTGGTGAACTGACATTCCTGCAGCTGACAGGTAAAGACAGCGTACCATTGCCAAGAAACCTGTTCGTCATTGGTAAATCGGTGGAGGTTGTCGCTGGAGGCCCAATTGAAAGTGCGAATACCGAAGCTCAAGGGACACGGTAGACCCTTCGAGTTCGGAACCCTGTCCAAGTTACCAAACTAATGAAGATGACCAAGCTCATTGACGGTACTGATGTTGTGGTTGAATCCCATCCGAATCTGAACGTAAGCAGATGTGTAATTTCCTGCTACGATCTGATTCACCTTGAAGAGAAGGAGGTTTTACAAGAATTTATAAGCCAGGGTGTGATTCGTGTACAGCGAATTATACGAAAGGAAGAGGAGAAAAGAGTGAATACGCCAGCGCTTATCTTGACCTTCTGCAAGACCACATACCCGGAATACATGAAGATCGGTTTGCTTCGCGTCCCTACCCGCCCGTACCTCCCAAACCCGATGCTTTGTTATGGATGCTTTAAATACGGTCATACTCGTGTTCGCTGTCCTGGCCCGCAACGTTGTCCTTGAGAACATCAAGGTGAAGAAAAATGTCGAGCAGCCCAGTTCTGCCTAAATTGTAAAGGTGATCACCAACCAACAAGCCGCCAATGTCCAAATTACAAAAAGGAAGTAGAGGCCATAAAAATAAAAATCCGCGACAATTTGACATTCCCGGAAGCGCGCAAACGAGCTGAACAGCAAAATCTTGGAAGTTACGCCCAGGCTGCAGCGCAACCGAACGAGATCCTGAATAAATTGAAAGAACTGGAGCAGACAATGAAGAAGAACGATGCGCAGATCGTTAAACTTCTGGCAGAGAACAAACGCAAGGACGAGAAAATTTAGCAAATGATGGCGTACATCAAACAACAGTCCGCCAGTCAAGAAAAACCACAGCACAGTAAAGAACAAAAACCAACGAATCAGACGGCCGGGCCAATAACACGATCCAGGAACAACTCACCAGCGATAAATACGGACTCAAAACGAGGAAGACCACAGAAACAACAC
This sequence comes from Topomyia yanbarensis, assembly GCF_030247195.1. Lineage (NCBI taxonomy): Eukaryota > Metazoa > Arthropoda > Insecta > Diptera > Culicidae > Topomyia > Topomyia yanbarensis. The sequence goes on along the minus strand of NC_080672.1, from coordinate 209,682,652 downwards.
ACCCCTTTCAGCAAACCAACGACAACCTCACCGGATAACTTAAGCCCACCACCAAAAACAACCGCTGCCACTACCACCAACGAAACGATGGAATATTCAGACGATGAAATTGAGATTACCGAGACGCCTCCTAGCCAGCCTCTTCGATAACTCTCATTTTCATCAACGTTTGGATACCAACGACAACACACGCACGAATACTGACCACGAGATAGATCGGTTTGGAAGAGAGGAAAGTGTAGTACCCCTTCCAACGCAAGCACAGCAGGATGAAGGAACTATCTGGGCCGTCATACCCCAACCCGGTACCTTGCAGGTACTGCTTGTTCTGATGTTCTTCCAGGTTTGACTGACAACATCGACGACACGCTCCTTTCACATCACCACTCGCTGTCGCCCGGAGAAGGTCCATCGAGATATTCGTTTCGAGATGGAACAGCTGTCACCACAAAAGTAGCGTCGAAGCAAACAACGAAAACTACACAAAGTCTTTCCCCAGTGCCGGTCGCTGTCGGCAATTCTGGAAGTAATCGTGTAGTAGTTTCGACAGCGGCTGGTACTGTGGGGCTAGACGTCCCACAGGTCAGTCCTATTCCACCTCGCTTACGAACGGATTCTGTTGCGGTTTATCCCGTTACAGATGTGACCAGCACGCATCGAACGAGTAACCGGTTTGGGGAAGAAGAGAAGAAAGTAGCTTCCCCACTTCATCATGAAGGGATCGACCGGGGGGAAGAGGACTGTCCCTACCTCCCGGATATACAGTTTTCGCAATTCTCCTCCTGGCTTTCCGCCGGCGAAGATACATCGCAACAACAGCAGAAGCATCAGAGCACCGATATCACGGTTGAAATCAGCGCAACCACGTCCCGGTACCAACGAAACACACCGGCGAGAACTCGCAGGCAATCACCTTCGCCATCAACATCGTCTTCGTCAGCGACTTTCGCCAATCGAGACAGCAGATGCTTCGCCCTTCAATGGAATATCCGGGGCCTGCGAACCAACATCAGCGAGCTTAAACAGCTGATCTGCGAATACGGACCGAGTCTGATAGCGCTACAGGAAACAAAAGTGGACAACCGAGTAGTTCCAGCAGATTTCATCGGTAACAACTATACCCTGCTGCTGAAAACTGGTAGCCGTCGATACTAGCAACAAGGAGTAGGTCTTGCCATTCGGGATGGTGTACCCTTCGAACGAATCGATGTCGACGACAATATACAGGCAATTGCAGTTCGGATCCAACTGCCACAACAAATAACGGTGGTATCGATCTACGTCCCTCCCAATACTCAACAGTGTCAAGAACAGCTGGGTGACTTCCTCGAAACGCTTCCATGTCCAGTGCTGGTACTAGGCGACTTTAACGCGCACCATATTTGCTGGGGTTCTGCGAAATCTACCGCACTAGGCCACTGCATCGCCGAAAAAACGCTATCGGAAAGATTACTCATCCTCAACGACGGCTCGCACACTCGGATTGACCCAGCTACCGGTATTACTTCGGCTATTGACCTCTCGATCTGCTCTGAATCGGTGGCTGCGAAATTTGTTTGGCGAACACTTCCGGGCACCCACAGCAGTGATCACTTTCCCATTCTCGTTTCCATTCCCGGACTGTCGACTATCCCAACGAAAAGACAGAAATGGATTTACGACCAAGCAGATTGGACAACCTACGAGCGATTGACCGCCAACGCTATTCTACCGGGCGTCAATCGACTGTTTCGTTGACAGGTTGATTAGAGCAGCAAACACCGCGATACCTCGCACTACCGCCAGAGTCGGTCCCAAAGCGGTTCTGTGGTGGTGTCCGGAGGTGAAAGCAGCTATCAAAAATCGGAGAAAGGCACTTAGAGCACTGAAGCGTATACCAGCATAGGACCCACGAAAAGCGGATGCACTGAAAAGCTTCCAGGAATCACGGGCAGCAGCAAGAAAGTCTATCCATGACGCCAAGAAAAAATCATGGAAGACTTCGTCGCGAAGATATCTCCAAGTTCAACTACGTCGGAGATGTGGCAGGCAGTGAACACGTTGAGAGGGAAACGCCAACACCGCCCAACTGTCATCAAGCGGTCCAATGGTTACACGGATAAGCCAGAAGAAATAGCTGAAGAACTGGCGCAACACTACAGCGAAAGACCCGCAACCTCCAGCTATTAGTCGTTGTTCCAGAGGGAGAAAGAAAAGGCCGAACGAAACCGCATAAACTTCTCGCCAGATAGCGATGATATTTACAATTCAGACTTCACTCTGAATGAGGTGCTGTGGGCACTCGACAGAGGACGAAGTGGTTCTTCAGGACCGGACTGCATCGGTTATCCAATGCTTCAGCGACTGCCATTGTCTGTGAAAACAGCTATGTTGGAACTCTTCAACAGAATATGGCGCAGTGGCGTATTCCCATCCTGTTGGCGAACTGGAATCATCGTACCAATTCCAAAGCCAAGCTCGGATGACGCGGGTCCAGCTTCATTTCGTCCAATCACCTTAACTAGTTGTATGGCGAAGGTTTTCGAGCGAATGGTCAACCGACGGTTGACCACCGAACTAGAGTCGAACGGGCGTCTAGACAAACGACAACATGCCTTCAGGTCTGGTCGGGGTACTGACACGTACTTTGCGGAGTTGGAGAGGTCATTACCCGACCGTGACGAGCACTGTCTGATAGCGTCGCTAGATTTGGCCAATAGAGTGGGACATGGTTATATGAAAAAAATAAAATTTGGCTCCGAGTAATTTTTTGAGTCCCATTTAGCTCCCAGAACAACTCTGCAAATTTTCAGCTCGATCGGTGAAACTATATTTTTGCGCCCGCGGTTTAAAGTTTACATGGGATTTCGTATGGGGAAATTGTCTTTTGCAAATTAATTCTTCCAATAGTCACCCTTTACCTCCTAAAAATAAATAGATGTCTGATTTTTATAGGAAATTTTTCCAGGAAACAAAGTCTAGAAGACTGCAAAACGATCTGATGCTTGTGGAAAAAGTTATTAAGCAAAAACCGATTGATGTCTTGAAGATTGATGAAAATTTCACTTTTCATAGCATCACTGCTTCTGACGGTCTAATTATATACAATTTTTTTAACTTTCTCTTATTATGTACAAAAGAAGCCCTCAAAACGTTGCGAAGTGGCCAAATAGTGTAGATAAACGATTTAGACACATTAAGAGAGGATTAAAACAAAATTGCGTATAACTGAACAACCAACAGCAGTGGTGCTAGAAAAAATGAATATTTTATCAATCGTCAGAGCATCAATCAGTTTCTGCTTAATAACTTTTTTCTCAAGCGTCAGATCGTTTTGTGGTTTTCGAGACTTTGTTTCTTTGTTAAATTTCCTTTAAAAGTCACATAACTATTTATTTTTAGGAAGTAATGGGCGACTCCTGGAGGAATTATTTTGTAAAAGTTAATTTTCCCATTCAAAATCCCATGTAAACTTCAAACAGTGGGCGCGAAAATATAGTTTCACCGATCGAGCTAAGAATTTGCACAGTTGTTCTAGGACCCAAATGGTACCTAAAAAGTTGCTCGGAGCTGAAATCTAATTTTTGTCCCACCCTATTGGCTAAGGCGTACGGCACCACTTCGAGATATGGCATCCTACGAACACTGCAGAAATGGCAAATACGCGGAAGGATGATAAACATTGTCAACAGTTTTCTGGCAGAGAGAACGTTCCAGATCAACGTAGAGGGGCATTTGTCGCCAGCACATCCGCTGGAAAATGGTGTGCCGCAGGGCTCAGTGCTCTCTGTGACACTATTTCTCGTGGCTATCCAACCCATCTTCTGCGTAGTTCCGAACTCCGTACAAGTGTTGCTGTACGCCGATGATATTCTGCTTCTTGTGTGAGGAAAGAAAGACCAGTCGCTCCTTCGGAAACTTCAGGCCGCAGTAAAAGCCGTCGATAAATGGTCGAGAGTGTTGGATTTACGATATCTGCAACGAAATCCAGCATCTTCTATTGCAGCCCTAACGTGCGCCGTGAACCCATACAGGCGATAAAGGTAGATGGTGTAGCCGTTCCGACACAAACGCTGCTGAGAACGCTCGGTGTCACTCTCGACCGATCACTCAACTTTAAAGCGCATTGTAAAATGACGAAGAAGACGTGTGAATCCAGGCTGCGTATCTTGAAGATGATTGGTGCCAAGCTAGCCCGTGGTCAACGCGCTTCTTTACTGCAAATCGGGTCCGCAACTGCTACCTCGCGACTCCTCTACGATATGGGACTTGTAAGCAGAGGAGGAGATGCCGTCATCCAAACGCTCGCTCCTACATACAACAGGATGGTAAGGTTTGCATCCGGTGCATACGTCACGAGCCCAATCGTAGCCATTATGGCAGAAGCTGGAACCCTACCATTCGACCTACTCGTTCTTCAAAATATAGCCCGGTTGGCCATCCATGCGTTGGGAAAAAGCAAGGATAATGCCGATCTCCCCCTGGTACATCGAGCATCCGAACGTCTGACAGAGGTGATCGGAATCCCTCTTCCAGATATTTGCACTCGTACATGTTTAGATGCACGAAGGTGGTACGAACCCAAGCCCCAGATCGTGTGGGACATAAAGAGACGTGTGAAAGCTGGAGACCCCCTGGAAATTGTTCGGCCTGCTTTTCAGGAGCTCCTAGCAGATCGTTTCAACCGTTCAACTATCGTTTACACGGATGGCTCGAAAGACGACAATACAGTAGGTGTGGGAGTGTATGGAGAATACTTCCAACAATCGGTTAGTTTTCCATCGTCATGCGGTGTCTTCTCGGCAGAAGCGTTTGCAATCAAAACGGCGCTAGCAACACATAACACGGTCAGTGATTTGGTGGTTATGTCTGACTTGGCCAGTTGCTTATCGGCATTAGAAGCTGGCACATCGCAACACCCGTGGATTCAGCAGATTGAAAATATGTTACGAGGCCGTCCAATCAAGCTGTGCTGGATTCCGGGTCATGCTGGTATCCATGGCAACGAAGAGGTAGACCGGCTCGCTGGAGAAGCTAGGGATAATGCCCCTTTGCAAATAGCCGTTCCGGGAGCAGACGCGAACAACCAAATGAAAACAGCTATCCGAAATCAGTGGTACCGTCGATGGTCTGCGTCCACTGAAGTAAAACTTCGCGAAGTTAAGTTCGACACAGGGAAGTGGACTGACCGCGAGAATTCGGCTGAACAGCGAGTACTTACCCGGCTTCGAATAGGGCATACCCGGCTAACACACGACTTTCTGCTAAAGAAAACTTCACCACCAGTGTGCGACTGCTGTGGGATCATTGTAGATGTCCGCCATGTGATTCTCCACTACAGAAAATACGACGACGCTAGAAAGAAGCACGATATCGAGTCGACTAGTCTGCGAGCGGCTCTGCGCAACGATAGGAAAAATGAGGAGAGTATGGTAAAATTTCTCAAGGAAACTAACCTATTTAAAATGTTATAAAATTTTATTTTGATTTGTAACTGCATAACTGATAACTGTATTGTAAAATTTACAGTTAAAATAATTTCTTCCGACACGAATGCACCCTTCCTTGGTGTAAAGTGTCGTTAATAAACAACAACAACAACAACAACAATTATTATTATTATTATTATTATTATTATTATTATTATTATTATTATTATTATTATTATTATTATTATTATTATTATTATTATTATTATTATTATTATTATTATTATTATTATTATTATTATTATTATTATTATTATTATAATTATTATTATTATTATTATTATTATTATTATTATTATTATTATTATTATTATTATTATTATTATTATTATTATTATTATTATTATTATTATTATTATTATTATTATTATTATTATTATTATTATTATTATTATTATTATTATTATTATTATTATTATTCATCTGAGTTGGAAACACCGTTCCGTACGGTATCAACAACGCGCATACGGGAATTAAACACAGTGTTTTTTCAGTGTTTTTCGCGCAATCCGCGGTCTATTTGCTGACAAATAGCTGAGTGAAGTGATTCTCCAGTGATTAAAGTTGAAAGAATTGTGAAAATCGGTGAAGAAACGGCTAAATTAAGTGGTTTTTAGTTTTTACCCACGCGGTACTAAGGCATAAATAAACAGCCATCGCAGTGCTACCTACTGGGCCGACCGGCCCGTGTCATTCACTCGCTGTGGATGCCGGTCGCGTGTGTGACGGTGTGCTGAACGGGGGATATTTTTGAAGCCGTAAAAAAGTGAAAAGTTTTTAAAAAATATTGATTTTTTTTTTACGTTGGATTTGGTGGTATTTGAGATACCAATACAGTGTGTATCAATATTAGTACGGTACAGTGCGTGTCAAAAGTGTTGGAACGGCACAAAAATCAAAATCGTCAAAGTGCGTTTTTCTTGCTCGTATTACTATCTAGTGGCTGCGTAGAAGCTAGTAAGCGAGCAGATTCATCACTGCGCACCTACAGTGTGTCCCAAAATTGTGGGAACACTCGTAAACCGTCGACGTTGAGGGGGCAATTAAGGTAGGATCTTTCTTTTTTTTGCCTTTTTGTCTATTTGGGGGTGGTATCGGGTGACCGTGCCAAAGAGTATTTTCCAACGTCTGGTGGTGTAATCCAAGATGGCGGCCGCTAGTAGCGGTGATCCGGGTGGGTCGAGAACGAGAAGACTACCAGAGTACATGGACCCAACGAACAAATTTGGTGAACTGACATTCCTGCAGCTGACAGGTAAAGACGGTGTACCATTGCCAAGAAACCCGTTTATCATTGGGAAATCGGTTGAGGTTGCCGCTGGAGGTCCAATTGAAGGTGCGAATACCGAAGCTCAGGGGACACGGTATACACTTCGAGTTCGGAACCCAGCCCAAGTTGCCAAACTTATGAAAATGACCAAGCTCATGGACGGTACTGATGTTGTGGTTGAATCCCATCCGAATCTGAACGTAAGCAGATGCGTAATTTCCTGCTACGATCTGATTCACTTCGAAGAAAAGGAAGTCTTACAAGAAATTCTAAGCCAGGGAGTGATTCGTGTGCAGCGAATTACACGTAAAGAAGCCGAAAACAGAGTGAATACGCCAGCACTCATCTTGACTTTCTGCAAGACCACATACCCGGAATACATGAAGATCGGTTTGCTTCGCGTCCCAACTCGCCCGTACTTCCCAAACCCGATGCTCTGCTATGGTTGCTTTAAATACGGCCATACGCGTGTTCGCTGTCCTGGCCCGCAACGTTGTCCTAACTGCTCTGGAGAACATCAAAGCGAAGAAAAATGTCGAGCACCCCAGTTTTGCCTAAATTGTAAAGGAGATCACCAACCAACAAGCCGCCAATGTCCAAATTACAAAAAAGAAGTAGAGGTCATCAAAATAAAAATCCGCGACAACTTGACATTCCCGGAAGCGCGCAAACGAGCTGAACAGCAAAATCTTGGAAGTTACGCCCAGGCTGCAGCGCAATCAAGCGAGATCCTGAATAAATTGAAAGAACTGGAGCAGACAATGAAGAAGAAGGATGAGCAGATCGTTAAACTTCTGGCAGAGAACAAACGCAAGGACGAGAAAATTGAGCAAATGATGGCGTACATCAAACAACAGTCCGACAGCCAAGAAAAACCACAGCACAGTAAAGAACAAAAACCAACGAACCAGACGGCTGGGCCAATAACAAGATCCAGGAACAGTTCACCAGCGATAAATGCGGATTCAAAACGAGGAAGATCACAGAAACAACACACCCCGTTCAGCAAACCAACGACAACCTCACCGGATAACTTGAGCCCACCACCAAAGAGAACCGCTGCCACTACCACCAACGAAACTATGGAATATTCAGACGATGAAATTGAGATTACCGAGACGCCTCCTAGCCAGCCTCTTCGATAATTCTCATTTCCATCAACGTTTGGATACCAACGACAACCCACGCACGAATACTGACCACGAGATAGATCGGTTTGGAAGAGAGGAAAGTGTAGTACTCCTTCCAACGCAAGCACAGCAGGATGAAGGAACTATCCGGGCCGTCATACCCCAACCCGTTGATAGTGAATTCACCTCTGTGGCCGATAGGAACACCGATTTCACCACTACAACTTGTAAACCAGCAGACCAAAAACCCACGATCGACGAACAGAAGGAGATCAGCAGAACTACACAAAGTCTATCCCCAGTGCCGACCGCAGTCGGTGTTCGTGAGCATAATAGTGTAGTTTGTACGACAGCGGTTGGCACTGTGGGGCTGGACCTTCCTCAGGTCAGTTCCGAAATTGTCAATCCCCTTGCAGGTACTGCTTGTTCTGATGTTCTTCCAGGTTTGACTGACAACATCGACGACACGCTCCTTCCACATCACCACTCGCTGTCGCCCGGAGAAGGTCCATCGAGATATCCGTTTCGAGATGGAACAGCTGTCACCACAACAGTAGCGCCGAAGCAGACAACGAAAACTACACAAAGTCTTTCCCCAGTGCCGGTCGCTGTCGGCAATTCTGGAAGTAATCGTGTAGTAGTTTCGACAGCGGCTGGCACTGTGGGGCTAGACGTCCCACAGGTCAGTCCTATTCCACCTCGCTCACGAACGGATTCTGTTGCGGTTTATCCCGTTACAGATATGACCAGCACGCATCGAACGAGTAACCGGTTTGGGGAAGAAGAGAAGAAAGTAGCTTCCCCACTTCATCATGAAGGGATCGACCGGGGGGAAGAGGACTGTCCCTACTTCCCAGATATACAGTCCTCGCAATTCTCCTCCTGGCTTTCCACCGGCGAAGATACACCGCAACAACAGCAGAAGCATCAGAACACCGATATCCCGGTTGAAATCAGCGCAACCACGTCCCAGTACCAACGAAGCACACCGGCGAGAACCCGCAGGCAATCACCTTCGCCATCAACATCGTCTTCGTCAGCGACTTTCGCCAATCGAGACAGCAGATGCTTCGCCCTTCAATGGAACATTCGGGGCCTGCGAACCAACATCAGCGAGCTTAAACAGCTGATCTGCGAGTACGGACCGAGCCTGATAGCGCTTCAGGAAACAAAAGTTGACAACCGAGTAGTCGCAGCAGATTTCATCGGCAACAACTACACTCTTTTGCTGAAAACTGGGAGTTGTCGATACTGGCAACAAGGAGTAGGTCTTGCCATTCGGGATGGTGTTCCATTCGAACGAATTGATATCGACGACAGTATACAAGCTATCGCAGTTCGGATCCAACTGCCACAGCAAATGACGGTGGTGTCGATCTACGTCCCTCCCAATACTCAACAGTGCCAAGAACAGCTGGGTGACTTCCTCGAAAAGCTTCCACGTCCAGTGCTGGTACTAGGCGACTTTAACGCGCACCATATTTGCTGGGGTTCTACGAAATCTACCTCACTAGGCCACTTCATCGCCGAAAAAACGCTATCGGAACGATTACTCATCCTCAACGACGGCTCGCACACTCGGATTGACCCAGCTACCGGTATCACTTCGGCTATTGACCTCTCGATCTGCTCCGAATCGGTGGCTTCGAAATTTGTTTGGCGAACACTTCCGGACACCCACAGCAGTGATCACTTTCCCATTCTCGTTTCCATTCCCGGACTGTCGACTATCCCAACGAAAAGACAGAAATGGATTTACGACCAAGCAGATTGGACAACCTACGAGCGATTGACCGCCAACGCTATTCGACCGGGCGTCGAAATATCAATCGACTGTTTCGTTGACCGGTTGATTAGAGCAGCAAATACCGCGATACCTCGCACTACCGGCAGAGTCGGTCCCAAAGCGGTTCCGTGGTGGTGTCCGGAGGTGAAAGCAGCGATCAAAAATCGGAGAAAAGCACTTAGAGCACTGAAGCGTATACCAGCAGAGGATCCACGAAAAGCGGATGCACTGAAAAGCTTCCAGGAATCACGGGCAGCAGCAAGAAAGTCTATCCATGACGCCAAGAAAAAATCATGGGAAGACTTCGTCGCGAAGATATCTCCAAGTTCAACTACGTCGGAGATGTGGCAGACAGTGAACACGTTGAGAGGGAAACGCCAACACCGCTCAACTGTCATCAAGCGGTCCGATGGTTTCACGGATAAGCCAGAAGAAATAGCTGAAGAACTGGCGCAACACTACAGCGAAAGATCCGCAACCTCCAGCTATTCGTCGTTGTTCCAAAGGGAGAAAGAAAAGGCCGAACGAAACCGCATAAACTTCTCGCCAGATAGCGATGATATTTACAATTCGGACTTCACCCTGAATGAGTTGCTGTGGGCACTGGACAGAGGAAAAAGTGGCTCTTCAGGACCGGACTGCATCGGCTATCCAATGCTTCAGCGACTGCCATTGTCTGTGAAAACTGCCATGTTCGAACTTTTCAACAGAATATGGCGCAGTGGCGTATTCCCACCCTGTTGGCGAACCGGAATCATCGTACCAATTCCAAAGCCAAGCTCGGATGACGCGGGTCCAGCTGCATTCCGTCCAATCACGTTAACTAGTTGCATGGCGAAGGTGTTCGAGCGAATTGTCAACCGACGGTTAACCACCGAACTAGAGTCGAACGGGCGTCTCGACAAACGACAACATGCCTTCAGATCCGGTCGGGGTACTGACACATACTTTGCGGAGCTGGAGAAGTCATTACCCGACCGTGACGAGCACTGTCTGATAACGTCGCTAGACTTGGCCAAGGCGTACGACACCACTTGGAGATATGGCATCCTACGAACACTGCAGAAATGGCAAATACGCGGAAGGATGATAAACATTGTCAACAGTTTTCTGGCAGAGAGAACGTTCCAGGTCAACGTAGAGGGGCATTTGTCGCCAGCACATCCGCTGGAAAACGGTGTACCACAGGGCTCAGTGCTCTCTGTTACACTATTTCTCGTGGCTATCCAACCCATCTTCCGTGTCGTTCCGAATTCCGTACAAGTGTTGCTGTACGCCGACGATATCCTGCTCCTTGTATGGGGGAAGAAAGACCAGTCGCTTCACCGAAAACTTCAGGCCGCAGTGAAAGCCGTCGATAAATGGTCGAGAAGTGTTGGATTTACGATATCTGCAACGAAATCCAGCATCTTCTATTGCAGCCCTAACGTACGCCGTGAACCCATACAGGCGATAAAGGTAGATGGTGTAGCCGTTCCAACACAAACGCTGCTGAGAACCCTCGGTGTTACTCTCGACCGATCGCTCAACTTTAAAGCGCATTGCAAAATGGCGAAGAAAACGTGCGAATCCAGGCTGCGTATCTTGAAGATGATTGGCGCCAAGCTACCCCGAGGTCAACGCGCTTCTTTACTTCAAATCGGGTCAGCAATTGTCACCTCTCGATTACTATATGGCATGGGGCTCGTAAGCAGCGGAGGAGATGCCGTCGTCCAAACACTCGCACCTACATACAACAGGATGGTAAGGTTTGCATCTGGTGCATACGTCACGAGTCCAATTCTAGCCATTATGGCTGAAGCAGGTACTTTGCCGTTCGATCTGCTTGTCCTCCAAACCATCGCACGATTGGCTATCCGTATGTTAGAGAATAGTGGGGATAATGCTGCTCTTCCCTTGGTACATAGAGCTTCCAGTCGTTTGATGGAGATAGTCGGAACGCCTCTTCCAAATATCTGCTCCCGCACGCGGCTAACTACTCGAAAGTGGTACGAAGCCAGACCCCAGATCGTGTGGGACATCAAGAAACGCGTAAAAGCCGGAGATCCTTCGGATACTGTCCGTCCAGTCGTCCAGGAGCTACTGACAGAACGTTTCAGCCGATCAACAGTCATCTACACAGATGGGTCGAAAGACGATATCGCTGTCGGCGCGGGAGTTTTCGGAGAACACTATCAACAGTCGCTAGGTCTTCCACAGCAATGCAGCGTCTTCTCAGCCGAGGCATTTGCAATAAAAACAGCGCTAACAGCATACCACACGTCTAGCGATTTGCTGATCATGTCAGATTCGGCTAGCTGTTTATCAGCAATCGAAGCCGGCACATCCCAGCACCCGTGGATCCAACAGATTGAAAACATGCTTCGGAACCGTCCAATCAATCTTTGCTGGATCCCAGGTCACACTGGCATCCGCGGTAACGAAGAAGCAGACCGACTTGCAGGAGAAGCCAGGGGCGTTCCCCCATTGGATATATCCGTTCCCGGAGCAGATGCCGTTAGTCAAATCAAAACAACTATCCGAAATCGATGGTACCAGCGGTGGTCAGCGTCCACCGAGGTGAAACTACGCGAAGTAAAATTCAACACAACAAAGTGGACTGACCGCGAGAATTCGGCCGACCAACGAGTGCTAACGCGATTGCGAATAGGGCACACTCGATTGACGCACGAATTCCTGCTGAAAAAAGAATCCCCACCGGATTGCGACAGCTGCGGGTAACTACTGACGTCCGTCATGTGATCCTCCACTGTAGGAGGTACGACGAAGCCAGGAAGAAGAACGATATCGAATCGACGAGTCTACGAGTGACTTTATGCAACAACAGAGACAACGAAGAGAAATTGCTAAACTTCCTCAAGGAAACAAATCTGTATAAACAAATTTGAAAAATCTGTATTGTAAATTAATGTTTGTGAAAGCGAAATTGAAACTAACTTTCCGACACGAATGCACCCTTCTGGTGTAAAGTGTCATTAATAAACAACAACAACAACAATTATTATTATTATTATTATTATTATTATTATTATTATTATTATTATTATTATTATTATTATTATTCATCTTAGTTGGAAACACCGTTCCGTACGGTCTAAACAGCGCGTGTTCTCGAATTTTACACGGTGTTTTTGGCGTGTTTTTCGCGATCGCCGCGATCCAATCAAGTGCAAAAAAACGAGTGAAGTGGTTCTTAAGTGACTAACAGCGAAAAATTGGTGCAAATCGGCGAAGAAACGGCTGAAATAGCATTTTAGTTTACCCACGCGGCAATAAAAACAAAACCCGGCTAGTTTCATTCACTGGCTGTGCCGGCTGCGTATGTGACGGTGGGCTGGAAGCAAGTTTTTTTTTAAGTTGGAAAATTGACGAAAAGTTTTAAAAAAAGAAAAATATTTTTTTTAATGTAGAATACATTTAAGCTTTCAATATAGGGGTCCCGTTTCATATCAGCTGCGGAACCGCGTCAGATTTTGAACGTTAATAACTTTTATCATACTTAACAGAATGATTTGATTTTTAGGCCAATTTGTTGAAAATATGTTCCTCTATGCTGTATTAAAATTTGAAGTATGTATAACATGCACTAATAACAAAAAATTGTGTTTTGAAAAATCTTTCGAAAACGACTCGGAAAAGTGAAAATTTTCAGCCCATCCCGCACAGAGCCGTCACTTTGGTAGACCAACCGAACAATAAAATAATGAAAAGTTTATATATAGGTCCACTACATGTTTGTTCCTATGATTATTCGCATTGGGTTGCTTGACGAGAGCAGTTGGTGGGGGAAAGACGGCATATTCCTTTGGTTAGGCCATTAGAAGCCGGACGGAAAGGAAAGGCTCATGCACGGCACGAGAATGAGCGAGAAAGCGATAGTAGTGCATATTAGCGCGATTATAAAAATATCTGTCGGTCGGTTTTTCTCATCATTCGTATTCGTTCAAGTTCAAGCACTAGTAAGCAGCCAGTCCACCGAAGGAAAGCAGTTGGCGATGACGACGGTCGGAAAAAGTGCCCCAGCTACTGGTGACTCATCGCAACCCGATCAGGAACTGTCGCCCTGCAAGAATTTCGCCCCAACTAAAGGACAACAGAGAAACTAATCTGTGTTCTAATAAGAGTTAAACTGGCTCACCGTGTCCACGGGGAGTGCGTCTGAATTATGCTCCCGCAATAAAACAATAAACGGTTCTTTACAGGACCAATTAATTGTGTTCTAATAAGAGTTAAACTGAAATTTACATTTTATGGTGTATAACAAATAATTTTCAGAAAGATATATAAGAAATACGATGTGTGGAAAGAAAGAGAATTTAAATTATCCTCTCTCGCTCGTTTTCGTGCACTGCATTTCCATTCCTTTCTGCTGCTAATACCATCATAACGAAAACGAATGTGCGTATTCTCCCGCCATCCCATGGCCAGTGTTGCCACAATTGCATGTCGCTATTACAATTTGAATTATTTTATTGAACTATTTGGCAGCTTCCGTTGATTAACTGCATAAATCGATTTGTTTGTGCAGCTCCCTGCTAGTAGCAAACCAAATATCCTTTATCAGCGCTAACAAATTCCTTCCTTCTTTTCAAATCTGCAACATTCTTTGAAAATATTGTTGGAATGTTGTTATTGAAAAACTGAACATGCAAGTTTGCTAGCACTGGCCACTAGATTGAAGGCGATGGAAAAACAGAATATTCGTTTTGGTTATGCTAGTATTGGTAGCCGAACGGAAAGGAAAGGCACAGGAATGGCACGAAAACGAGCGAGAGAGCGATAGTAGTGCTTTCTCATGTTTTCATATATGAATATTGGTCGGTCGGTTTTTCGCATCATTCGTATTCGTTCAAGCACTAGCAAAGTAGCAAGCAGCCAGTCCACCGAAGGAAACCAGTTGGCGATGACGACGGTCGGAAAAAGTGCCCCAGCTACTGGTGACTCATCGCAATCCGATCAGGAACTGTCGCCCTGCAAGAATTTCGCCCCAACTAAAGGGCAACAGAGAAACTAATCTGTGTTCTAATAAGAGTTAAACTGGCTCACCGTGTCCGCGGGGAGTGCGTCTGAATTATGCTCCCGCAATAAAACAATAAACGGGTCTTTACAGGACCAATTAATTGTGTTCTAATAAGAGTTACACTGAAATTTACATTTTATGGTGTATAACAAATAATTTTCAGAAAGCTATATAAGAAATACGATGTGTGGAAAGAAAGAGAATTTAAATTATCCTCTCTCGCTCGTTTTCGTGCACTGCATTTCCATTCCTTTCTGCTGCTAATACCATCATAACAAACGAATGTGGCTGTTCCCCCACCATCCCATGGCCAGTATCACCGCTAACAAATAAGACAAAAGAATTTAAATTTGTGAAAATCTTTTCCTTCTTTTCAAATCTGCAACATTCTTTGAAAATATTGTTAGAATGTTGTTATTGAAAAACTGAACATACAAGTTTGCTAGCACTGGCCACTAGATTGAAGGCGATGGAAAGACAGAATATTCGTTTTGGTTATGCTAGTATTGGTAGCCGAACGGAAAGGAAAGGCACAGAAATGGCACGAAAACGAGCGAGAGAGTGATAGTAGTCCTTTCTCGTGTTTTCATATATGAATATTGGTCGGTCGGTTTTTCTCATCATTCGTATTCGTTCAAGCACTAGCAAGCAGCCAGTCCACCGGAGGAAAGCAGTTGGCAATGATGACGGTCCGCAAAAGTGCCCCAGCTACTGCTGGCCCATCGCAACCAACTACCGATCAGGAACTGTCGCCATGCCAAATAAAGGGCAACGGAGAAACTAATCCGCTGGCTAACATTCCAGCGTCTGGTTCGTAAGGTTGTGTATTACTTCAAAGTCGAGCTACGCTTACAAAACTCAGCCGTAATGAAGCCAGTGATGCCTACTTGGTCGGTTTGTTTGAGGATACAAAATAGTGCGCCAAGTACGTAACTTTCTCACAAAAGAAATCAAACTGGCTCACAGTGTCCGCTGGGAGTGGGCGTAAATTACAATAAAAGCAACGGTTCTTTTCAGGACTAATCAATTGTGTTCTAGTGAGAGTTAAACTGAAACTTTCATTTTAAGGTGTGTAACAAATTTTCAACAATAAAAAAAAACATAATACGTTGTGTGGAAAGAAGTAGCTTGCACACGGAACAAAAATTTAAATTATCCTCTCGTTCGTTTCGTGCACTGCTTTTCCATTCCTTTCTACTGTTATTATCAGTATTACCAAAACGATTGTGTTGTTGCATGTGTTTAAGAGAAATGTTGAAGTCGCATGCTTCTATTCGAGCTTTTTGGCAGCCTCTGTGAACTAACTGCATTAAATGATTTTTTTGTGCAGCTCCGTGCTAGTAGCAAACAAAATGGCCCTACCAGTGTCTGATTCGTGAGATTGTGCAGGATTTCAAAGTCGAGCTAAGCTTATAAAGTTCAGCCGTAATGGTACCCGAAGAAGCCAGTCTTGTCGTTTTGTTCGAGGCTACAAAACAGTTCGCCAGGCACGTAACTATCATGCCAAAAATATCCAACGATCCAGCGCATCACCATCAACACCAACGCCGATACCAAAGGTTCTTTTCAGAACCACCATTATTACCATAGAGAATTATTTGAAAATTTCCCATTCAAACGTGATTCTGTTGAATATTATTAGATTTAAATTAACGTCTCGAATTGAAATCACGACGCTCCGGTTATGTTACAGACATTACCCACCCATCTTTTTTTATTGTGACCACGACTAACGGTTTAATATAGACACCCCATTTCAATATTTCTGAAGGAACAGAAGGTCGAGTTTGGAAAGTTTGTAACTTTCATTGTACTTAACCAAATTACACAATGTTCGCACTAATGATTCAGAAATATGACCAGGAATCTTCTATTAGATTTATAAGTATGTATAATTTACATGAATAAAGAAAAATTGATTTTCAGGAATCAATTATTATCTGTTCTTCCATTGGCCAGTACTACGCGACTTCCTCATGCTAACAATTAATTTCATCGTTAGCCATCTCCCTCACCAAGGCCAACAACGCCAACAAAACCGGTCCTTTTTAGGACCACCATCATTTTTGTAAAGAATAATTTGAAATATTCCTCGCCCAAATCACCTTTTGTCCGAAAATTCCAATGAGTATCAACATATTTGAAGAACGTGTTCCTTATGTATTCTACATCTCTCAGGTTATGTCGCAGACATTACCCACCCATCTTTTTCTTACTGTGATCTGCCGAAGAGAGTGGTACAGTGAGAATTGGACGCCACAGTGCGTGCCAAAAGTATTGGAACGGCGAAGAAAGGAATAAATTGCAAAGTGTTTTTTTGCGCGTTTTATTCATTAAAGGAAACGTAGAAGCGAAAAAAAAGGTAGTTGCGATTCTGCTTACCTACAGAGTGTCCCAAAAGTGTGGGAACACTTCGAAAAATGTTTTACAAGAAATTATAAGCCAGGGAGTGATTCGTGTACAGCGAATTACAAGAAAGGAAGCTGAGAAGAGAGTGAATACGCCAGCGCTAATCTTGACCTTCTGTAAAACCACATACCCGGAATACATAAAGATTGGTTTGCTTCATGTTCCTACTCGCCCATACTTCCCGAACCCGATGCTTTGTTATGGATGCTTCAACTACGGCCATACACGCGTTCGATGTCCTGGTCCTCAGCGATGCTTTAATTGCTCGAAAGAACAACACGGCGAAGAAAAATGTAAAGAAACTGCGTACTGTTGGAATTGTGAAGGCGATCACCAACCAACAAGCCGCGAATGTCCTGTTTATAAAAAAGAAATGGAGGTCATAAAAATAAAAATCCGCGACAATCTAACATTCCCGGAAGCACACAAACGAGCGGAACATCTAAGTAAAGGCAGCTATGCTCAGGCCACAGCACAACCGAATGAGATTCTTAGCAAGCTGAAAGAGTTGGAACTGGCAATGAAGAAGAACGAAACGATCGCGAAACTTCTGGCGGAGACCAAACGAAAAGACGAAAAAATTGAACAAATGTTGGCGTACATCCATCAGATGAAACAACCGTCCGCCAGCCAAGAAAAACCGCAGCACAGCAAAGAACAGAAGCAAATGAACCAGGCAATCAGGCTCGTAACGAGATCCAGGAAGAACTCACCAGCGATAAATACGGATTCGAAACGAGGAAGATCGCAGAAGCAACACACCCAGTCCAGCAAACCAACGACAACCTCACCGGATAACTTTTGCCCGCCACCAAAAAGAACCGCTACCACTACCACCAACGAAACGATGGAATATTCAGACGATGAAATTGAGATTACCGAGACGTCTCCTAGCCAGCCTCTTCGATAATTCTCATTTTCATCAACGTTTGGATACCAACGACAACCCACGCACGAATACTGACTACGAGATAAATCGGTTTGGAAGAGAGGAAAGTGTAGTACTCCTTCCAATGCAAGCACAGCAGGATGAAGGAACTATCCGGGCCGGCATACCCCAACCCGTTGATAGTGAATTCACCTCTGTGGCCGATAGGAACACCGATTTCACCACTACAACATGCGAACCAGCCAACAAAAAAATCCCAATCGACGAACAAAAGGAGATCAACAAAACAACACAAAGTCTATCCCCAGTGCCGAAGGTAGTCGGTGTTCGTGAGCATAGTAGTGTAGTTAGTACGACAGCGGTTGGCACTGTGGGGCCGGACCTCTCTCAGGTCAGTTTTATGTTTGCCAACCCACTCACAGGTACTGCTGCGCTAAACGTTTTTTCAGATATAATTGACAATACTCTTCACATGGATTCCTGGCACCACTCGCCGCCCTCATCCGGAGAAGGCCCATCAACAAGATCATGGCCAAAGAAGCATCCAACGAAAACTACACAAAGTCTTTCCCCAGTGCCGGTTGCTGTCGGTAGTTCTGGAAATAATAGTGTAGTTTTTACGACAGCGGCTGGCACTGTGGGGCTAGACGTCCCACAGGTCAGTCCCATTCCAGTCCACTTACGAACGGATTCTGTTGCGGTTTATCCCGTTACAGATGTGACCAGCACGCATCAAACGAATAACCGGTTTGGGGAAGAAGAGAAGAAAGTAGCTTCCCCACTTCCAATCATGGAAGGGACTGATCGGGGGGAAAAGGACTGTCCCTACCTCTCAGATACACAGTCTTTGCAATTCTCCTCCCGACTTTTCGCCGGTAAACCATCATCGAGTCGAAGAGCACCAACACGTAACAAGTCAGTAGAATCGGCATCGTCATCTGCTTCAAACAACTCCTCTTGTTTCGCGCTGCAGTGGAATCTGCGTGGACTGTGAGCGAACATCGATGAACTAAAGCAGCTGGTTGCGGAACATAATCCGTACATAGTTGCACTCCAAGAGACCAAAGCCAACAAAGCAGTTATAGCACCGGACTTCTTGGGCAGAAACTACAGTTTGCTTTTGGAGTCCAAAAGCGACTGTTGGACTAGCGATACGAGAGGGGATACCGTTTGAACGAGTGCAAATTACCACGAGTTTGCATCTTATCGCTGTGCGAATTCACAAACCGATCCTGGCAACGGTTGTGTGTGTGTATACGTTCCCCCAAGTGCCCAACAATGTCAATCTGCTTTTAATGACCTCTTCGAAGAGCTGGACGGACCAATAATATTCCTATGCGATTTCAAAGGCCACCACTTAGCGTGGGAGTCACAGTCAACTAACGCGTTCGGTCGGTTCATCGCAGAGACCACTCTAACAAGAAAATTTGTAATTCTAAACAATGGTTCACCCACTCGTATCGATCCGGTCTCAGGCAACACGTCGGCCATCGATATCTCATTCTGCTCTGAAAATCTGGCCAGAAGGCTTACTTGGCGAACACTACCGGATACATGTAACAGTGATCATTTTCCGATAACAATCTCCATCCCAGGATGGTCATTAGCCACGACAACACGACGCAAGTGGCTTATTGACCAAGCAGACTGGCCTATATACGAACAAACCACAATCACTTCAATCCGCGCAGACGTTGAGTGGGATATCGAAAATTTCACGGAGAAAATCATTGAAGCAGCCATCAAGTGTATACCACGATCCAGCGGTCGAGTTGGTCCAAAAGCGGTTCCATGGTGGTGTCCCGAGGTGAAAGAAACTATCAAACAGCGACGCAAACATCTTCGAGCCCTACGTCGTATGCAGACCACCGATCCTGAAAACCCCGCAGCCTTGAAAAGGTTCCAGGAGGCGAAGGCAACAGCACGGAAAGCGGTTAAAACAGCCAAACGGCAGTCCTGGGAGAAATAGCACGACTACTGAACTATGGCGCACAGTGAATACCCTGCGTGGCGGTCGACGTCAGCACACTTTGGTACTCAAGCAAGCGGATGGATTTACGAATGACCCCGAAGAAGTAGCGGAAGAATTAGCGAAATATTACAAGGAGAGATCAGCAACAGCCAGCCATCCACCAAACTTTCAAAAACGAAAACGAAACACCGAACGACAACGTATAGACCGATCACCTGACTCCAACGACATGTATAATATCGATATCACCATTGATGAACTATTGTGGGCGCTAGATAAAGGAACGAGTCTTTCTACGGGACCCGATATGGTAGGATATCCCATGCTTCAGCGACTTCCGCTATCCGTGAAAACGATCTTCCTCGAGCTACTGAACAATGTCTGACGTAGCGGCGTATTCCCAACTTGCTGGCGGAATGCTCTTATCGTCCCTATCCCAAAACCAAACTGTAACGAATCCGGACCTGCAGCCTTCCGACCTATATCGCTAACTAGCTGTATGGTAAAGCTGCTTGAACGGATCATCAATCGACGTCTGATTACCGAATTAGAGTCAAGCGGGCGACTCGATAAGCGACAACACGCCTTTCGTTCCGGGCGTGGCACGGAAACGTATTTCGCTGAACTAGAGAAATCATTGCCAATAGTAGATGAACACAGTCTAATAGCGTCTTTGGACTTATCGAAAGCGTACGACACGACGTGGCGATATGGAATCCTACGAACGTTGAAAAAGTGGCTAATACGTGGCCGTATGATGAACATACTACAAAGTTTCCTGTCTGAGCGGATGTTTCAAGTTTGTGTAGGAGGAAAACTCTCGCGCGTTCATAGCCTAGCAAATGGAGTCCCCCAAGGTTCTGTTTTGCAAGTAACGCTGTTTCTCGTCACGATGCAGCCAATCTTCAAAGTTGTTCCAAATAGAGTGGAGATACTGTTGTACGCAGACGACATCCTTCTAATTCTGCGAGGTAGAAAATCGGATGCGCTGCATCGTAAAGTACAGGCTGCTGTTAAAGCTGTCGACAAGTGGGCGAAAAGTTTAGGCTTCGCGATCGCCGCCACAAAGTCATTTATCTTTTATTGTAGCCCCAATGCGCGACGCAATCCTTCGCGCAACATCAAAATATGGCACGTGGTAGAAATGTGAAATTTTGCTGGATTCCCGGTCATGCCGGTATTCGCGGCAACAATGAAGCCGATCGACTTGCTAATGAGGCAAGAAGTCAACCGGCAGTTAACGCACTTATTCCCGCGGAAGATGCGTGGAGACAGCTAAAATCATTAATGCGTCGACATTGGGAGAAGCAGTGGATTGCTTCACGGGATAGTAAATTGAGAGAAGTTAAATTTGATACGACACGTTGGAGAGACAGAGACAATGCAGCTGACCAACGTGTACTAACCCGACTTAGGATCGGCCATACTCGTCTAACACACAGTTTCCTTTTGACAAGAGATGCCCCCCCCCCCAATCTGCGAATGCTGTGGTACGAATCTAGATGTGCCACACCTTATCCTACACTGCAGGAAGTACGACACAGAAAGACAAGAACTCAATATTGATTCAACTAGTTTACGAAATGCAATGATCAACCAGGACGAAAACGAAAAGAAAGTTTTGGAAGTTTTACGAAAAACTGAATTGTATAAAAAATTGTAAACTACAAATTTCCTTCTGATACGAATGCATCATTCAAATGATGTAAAGTATCATTAATAAACAAACAAACAACAAACATTATTATTATTATTATTATTATTATTATTATTATTATTATTATTATTATTATTATTATTATTATTATTATTATTATTATTATTATTATTATTATTATTATTATTATTATTATTATTATTATTATTATTATTATTATTATTATTATTATTATTATTATTATTATTATTATTATTATTATTATTATTATTATTATTATTATTATTATTATTATTATTATTATTATTATTATTATTATTATTATTATTATTATTATTATTATTCGATATTTAGTCGTCAATAAGTGTGGACGTGTTTTGCATTCGCTCCCAGTATCGCGCGCTAAAGTTTGTTTAATTTTAATTTCACCAAGCGCCTCGTGCTAAAGTTTGTTTTGTTTCAATTTGACCGCGCGCCGCGTGCTAAAGTTTGTTTTGTTTTAAGTGACCGATTTTAAAAAAAGTGCGAACGATAATAAAATGAACTGCGAAATTTGTGCCTTGGACGCCTCTGCGGATTCGATTCTGTGGACGTGTGTTGGATGCCCAAGGTAGTATCATGCAGCTTGCATTGGCGTTACCGTGCAGCGGGGATCACTAAGGAGAAAGGACAGGAGATTGGTTGATGTCAACTGGTACATACTGCCATGCTGCGACTCGTGTCAGGAACTACTACATGGGAAAATTGCTTTCAACGGACTCGCCGAGCAGCAAAAACTTCTGGAAAAACAAATACGGGAGAATACTGAAGTGATTCATCAACTAACATTTCAGCAAAACAAGCCGGACCTAGTACATGAGGCACTCGAAGGCCTAGAAATACTTCTCACTACTGTTAAACAAGAATTGATTGCAATCAACAAAAATAGTAGTCTAGCCGGCAGTGTTATTGCAATAAAAAACCACGTTACCTCTCTGCTTGACACAGCAATTAAGTCAACATCAGATAGTGTATACGAATCGTTAAAAACAGTTACTTCGGAATTATCCGCTGATTTGCGTGACATGAACGCGGAAATAAGTCAGCTTAGTCAGCTGTCTTTAGACACAGCCAACAGCAATCCTCCAAATTCCACCCTAGGTTACGAGATTCTCGACGAGTTGAAGTCGGTCTCAGTTGCCCTCAATGAAAACAAAAGCACCAGGCAACTACGGTCGTCACATGAATCAACGTTGCTGCCAGAAATTCTAATAATACCGCGCAATTGCTATCGCCGAATGACTCACGCCCCAGTTTGGAAATTGAACTAAATAACGCTATTAACTCAGGATGGCGTTTCTTGGGCACGAAAAAAGTATGGAAAGCTGACTGGAGTGAGTACGATGCGCGAGAAATAAATCGATTGAATCAACAAAAACAGGCGGATAAGACTAGAAGGCGTAAAAAGAAACAAATATTTAGAAACCGGAATACTAATATTAAAAACAACAACAACAATATTTTTCCACCTGATCGGAGACCCCCTGCAACAATAAACGATCGTTATTATGGCCCGCCGGCCAATTTTTCCAATCGCAACTTCTTTAGTCGTGCCAGTAGCTCCAGTCATAACCAAAACCGTCATCCCAATCATAGCTGCAACACGAATCTTCTACCACCGGATAGAGTGCTTGTTGCAGCAGCCAAGGATCGTTTTTCCGGCCTATCTACAAATTATATTCCATCGATTCAATTTACACGAGGCGAGATTTTGAATCCCTACCCAGCACGTGATACATCAAGATCATCGCATCAATTAAATGCAGTAAATACGGAATGTTCGCCATCATCATCACAGTGTGAGGCATGCCGCTTTCAACATTCGTGTTTTCGGTAGTTTCGACACTTTCCTTAGAAGAAGAAAAAGACGAGTTTGCTGTTGAGCACAGTGTTTTCCAAGAATTAGATAATGATGGTAGACTTTCCAATACAAAAAAGACTGCGACAGAATTATTAATGTATTGTCAAAATTTTAATAGGATGAAAAGTCCAGCCAAAATGGCAGAAATTCATAAACGTATATTAGCTTCGTCATTTTTGGTTATATTAGGAAATGAAACTAGCTGGGACGATAGCGTAAAAAGTGAAGAAATTTTCGGCAGTGGTTTTAATGTATTCAGAGACGATCGAAATCTTCACGAATCTCAAAAGAAGTCTGGCGGGGGAGTTCTTGTGGGTATTTCGGCTCAATTTAATTCAGAAATTCTAGTCACAGTGAAGTTTAAGGAATTTGAACATGTGTGGGTTAAATCAAACATTGCCGGCGAAATGCATGTTTTTGCCTCTGTATATTTCCCACCAGAGCATGCTAATATAACATCGTACGAAGCTTTTTTCCAAATTGCTGAACAAATTTTATCTGAACTCCCAGCCGAGGTTAAAGTTCACATTTACGGAGACTTTAACCAACGCAACGCAGATTTTATTCCGGACTCTGAAAACGAACATATTTTAATCCCAGTCGTGGGAGAAAACGAAACATTGCAGTATATTTTCGACAAAACTGCTAGCATAGGACTAAATCAAATAAATCACGTAAAAAATCGACAGAATTGCTATCTCGATCTTTTATTTACAAACATTCAGGAAGACTTCTGTGTATCTGAATCTCTAACTCCTTTGTGGAAAAATGAAGCATTTCATACTGCTATTGAATTTTCCTTATTCATCCATGAAATTCAAAAATCCAGCGATTGTGACTTTGAGGAAGTCTTTGAATACCATAAAGCCAATTATGACAATATCAGGCGGAAGCTAAGTAGTGTCGACTGGCAAAATAGCCTTAGAAATGAAGGAAATATTGTAACCGCAGTGGACGTATTTTACAAAATTATTTTCAAGATAATTTATGAAGAGGTGCCTATTAAGAAAAAAAGACTACACGGCAACTCGAAGCATCCCGTTTGGTACAATAGACAAATTAAGAGTTTAAAAAATAGGAAGCAAAAAGCCCATAAGCTATATAAGAAAAACCAAAATAATGAGAACTTGGAAAAATATTTCGACATTTGCGATAAACTAAATATGGCCATAGATTCTGCACTTGCGGATTATAACTCAAAAACGGAACAGCAGATCAAATCTTGTCCAAAGAATTTTTTCAACTACGTCAAAACTAAATTAAAATCAGACAATTTCCCATCAACAATGCACTTGGATGACAACGTACGTGATAGCTCGGAAGAAATCTGCAACCTATTTGCAACATTCTTCCATGAAATATATACGACAATACCCAACCACCGACGCGCCGAATATCGACCGCATCATCGTCAACACAGTCGACCACAAATGGTCGTTCCAACGGATGTTTCGCACTGCAATGGAACCTGCGCGGTCTAAGAGCGAACATCAGCGAGCTGAAGCTGCTTATCTCCGAGCACGAACCTTGCGTAATAGCGCTGCAAGAAACGAAAGTCAACCAAAGCGTGGTGGAATCTAGTTTTGTCGGCAGGAACTATACGCTGCTACTGAAATCAAAGTCCCAACACTATTGGCAACATGGTGTAGGACTTGCGATCCGAGAGGGCATACCCTTTGAACGCGTGCAACTGAACACTAGCTTACAGGTTGTCGCCGCACGTATCTTCCTGCCAGTACAGGCAACAGTTGTGTCTATCTACATCCCACCTTCCACTCAGCAATGCCAGACAGCATTGAGCGACCTGCTCGATGAACTGGAAGGTCCAGTAGTGTTCCTTGGAGACTTTAACGCGCATCACATCGCTGCTTGGGGATCTAAGTCATCGAACGCGCTTGGTCGCTTCATCGCAGAAACTACTTTGAGTAGAAAGCTCGTGATTCTGAACGACTATTCTCCAACTCGCATCGATCCCGCAACGGGCAATACTTCAGCTATTGATATTTCCTTCTGCTCGGAAAACCTGGCTCGAAAGTTCACCTGGCGAACCCTTCCGGACACACATAACAGCGATCACATCCCAATCACGATCTCCATCCCTAGTTGGTCGAATGTACAAAAAACTCGACAAAAATGGCTCTATGATCGAGCAGACTGGCCTTTGTATGAGCGCATCACGGCTGAGGCCATCAACGCTACAGATGAGTGGGACATTGATAAGTTCGCGGATACAATCGTGGCGGCCGCTATCAAATGCATACCACGTAGTAGTGGCCGAACTGGACCAAAAGCTGTACCATGGTGGTGCCCTGAAGTGAAGGAAGCTGTTAGGCAGCGTAGAAAACATCTCCGTGCCCTTCGACGTCTGGATATATTGGATCCAGACAGGCCAACAGTGCTCAGACGATTCCAGGAATCACGAGCAGCAGCACGAAAAGCGGTTAAGCTAGCGAAACAACAATCATGGGAGGATTTCGTGACTAAGATTTCGCCGAGTAGCACAACAACTGAGCTGTGGCGAACAGTGAATACTTTGCGTGGTAACCGGCAGCGAAGCACTGTAGCTTTCAAGCGATCGGACGACTTTACGAACAACCCCGAAGAAGTAGCGGAAGAGCTAGCAAAACACTACAGTGAGAGATCGGCGACATCGAGCTACTCTGCATCATTTCAAGCGACGAAGGCACGAGCCGAGCAACGGCGCATAAATTACTCGCCCGATAACAATGATGTGTACAACACTGACCTTACTCTGAATGAACTGATGTGGGCTTTGGACAAAGGGCGAAGTGTCTCGACAGGACCTGACATGATAGGCTATCCGCTTCTTCGACGACTCCCGTTGTCCGTGAAGGTAACACTTCTCGAGATCTTCAACGTTGTTTGGCGCAGCGGTGTTTTTCCCGCTGGCTGGCGAAACGCTATAGTTATCCCTATCAAAAAACCAAATTGCAACGACTCTGGACCTGCTGCTTTTCGCCCGATATCGCTCACTAGCTGTATGGCAAAGCTGTTCGAGCGTATCGTAAATCGCAGACTCATCACCGCACTGGAGTCAAGTGGGCGACTCGATAAACGGCAACATGCTTTTCGTTCAGGACGAGGCGTCGATACATACTTTGCAGAGCTAGAGAGATCGCTCCCAACAACCGACCAGCACAGTCTCATAGCGTCGTTGGACCTCTCCAAGGCATACGATATAACATGGCGGCATGGTATACTTCGCACACTAAAGTCTTGGAGAATACGAGGTCGAATGATCAACATGCTGCAGAGCTTTCTCTCCGAAAGGAAGTTCCAGGTTTGCATAGGAAATCAGCTGTCAGAAATATATGAACTGGAAAATGGAGTACCACAAGGCTCCGTATTATCAGTGACACTGTTCCTTGTCGCGATGCAACTGATCTTCAAAGTAATCCCAGCTGGCGTGGAAATACTTTTGTATGCGGACGACATACTGCTTGTTGTGTGAGGTCGCAAAACAGAAGGTCTACATCGAAAACTGCAGGCCGCGGTTAGGGCTGTCGAAAAATGGACGAAGAATGTTGGCTTCGCGATTTCTGCTACAAAGTCGAACATCTTTTACTGCAGTCCGAACGCACGTCGAGACCCAGTGCGTAACATCACCATCGACCGTGTAGCTGTCCCGAAAACAAACCAATTGAGGATCCTCGGTGTAACGTTGGACCGGACTTTGAATTTTAAAGCGCATTGCAAGCTGGTGAAGAAGTCCTGCGAATCCAGACATCGGATTCTTAAAATGATAGGTGCCAAACTTCCGCGTGGTAAACGGTCGACATTACTTCAAGTGGGATCGGCGATGATCACTTCGAAGCTAATTTATGGGATTGGTCTAGTGAGCAGAGGAGGCCAAACATCGCTGCAGACACTCGCACCTGCTTACAACAAAATGGTCCGTTTCGCTTCTGGTGCATTTGTTACCAGCCCAATCCCTTTGATTATGGCCGAAGCAGGCATACTTCCTTTCGAACTACTAGCGGTACAGTCGATTGCGCGGATTGCTTTACGAGTGCTGGAGAAAGACCGTAACAACAGTGACCTCCCACTGATCCGACGAGCGTCGGAGCTTACGCAGCAATTCACCGGAGCAACGTTACCCATAATAGGCACGCTTTCCCGAAGAAGGGATCGAGAGTGGCACACAGCGAAACCGACGATTGTTTGGGATGTGAAGAAAGTTGTACGGGCCGCAGACCCACCCGGTAAAGTTCGACCAATAGTCGAAAATCTGTTGAAAAACCAATTCCAACAATCGACTGTATTATACACCGACGGCTCCAAATGTGATGATACAGTCGGAGCCGGACTCTATGGTGTTGGTATAGCGGGAACACACAGCCTTCCGCAACACTGTAGCGTATTGTCTGCGGAAGCGTATGCAATTAAGATGGCTTTGTCAATACCAAACATTCAGAAGGAACTGGTCATTCTTACAGACTCTGCGAGCTGCCTGTTGGCCTTAGAAGGCGGCAAATCGAATCATCCGTGGATCCAAGAGGCTGAAGCATTAGCACAAAGCAAACCTGTTCGATTCGTCTGGATCCCAGGACATAGTGGCATAACAGGTAACGACGAGGCAGATCGACTTGCGAACGAGGCAAGAGCACAGCCGGCCATTGATGTACCAATCCCAGCTGAAGATGCTTGGAGAGTAATAAAGAACGCGATACGGCGACATTGGGACATGCAATGGTTTGGTTCCCGAGAGGCAAAGCTGCGAGAAATCAAATGCGATACACAGCGATGGACGGAGCGAAATAGTGCTGCCGACCAACGCATACTGACTCGGTTAAGAATCGGTCACACAAGACTGACCCATACATTCCTTCTAAAGAGAGAAGCACCACCGAATTGTGAATGCTGTGGAGTAGTAGTAGATGTACGGCACGTAATACTATATTGCAGGAAATACACCAACGATAGACAACAGCATGGTATCAGTACAACTAGTTTAAGAGATGCACTGAATGGCGAGGAGAGCAGCGAAATGAAGATACTAAACTTTATACGACAGATCAAACTTGATACACAAATATGAACACTGAATTGATCGAAACGAATGACATGTAAACCAGATACTACTTCCTTGACACGAATGCACCACCCAAAGGTGTAAAGTGTCATAAATAAACAAACAAACAAACATTATTATTATTATTCGATCTGAGTTGGAAACACCGTTCCGGGGTTTTTCTTGCTCGTTTTGCTATTTAGAGGCTGTGTAGAAGCAAGTAAGCGAGCAGATTCATCACTGCGCATCTACAGTGTGTCCCAAAATTGTGGGAACACTTCTAAAAAGTCGACGTTGAAGGGGCAAATAAGGTAAGATCTTTCCTTTTCTTCACCTTTTTTGTCCATTTGGGGTTGGTATCGGGTGACCGTGCCACATAGTAGTTTCCAACGTCTGGTGGCGTAATCCAAGATGGCGGCCGCTAGTAGCGATGATCCGGGAGGGTCAAGCCAAAGAAGATTGCCGGTATACATGGATCCGACGAACAAATTCGGCGAATTGACGTTCCTGCAGCTGACAGGTAAAGACGGTGTACCATTGCCAAGAAACTTATTTATCATTGGAAAATCGGTTGAGGTTACCGCTGGAGGTCCAATTGAAGGTGCGAATACCGAAGCTCAAGGGACACGGTATACCCTTCGAGTTCGGAACCCAACCCAAGTTGCCAAACTAATGAAAATGACCAAGCTCATTGACGGTACTGATGTTGTGGTTGAATCCCATCCGAATCTGAACGTAAGCAGATGCGTAATTTCCTGCTACGATCTGATTCACTTGGAAGAAAAGGAAGTCTTACAAGAAATTCTAAGCCAGGGAGTGATTCGTGTGCAGCGAATTACACGTAAAGAAGCCGAAAACAGAGTGAATACGCCAGAACTCATCTTGACTTTCTACAAGACCACATACCCGGAACACATGAAAATCGATTTGCTTCGCGTCCCAACTCGCCCGTACTTCCCAAACCCGATGCTCTGTTATGGTTGCTTTAAATACGGCCATACGCGTGTTCGCTGTCCTGGCCCGCAACGTTGTCCTAACTGCTCTGGAGAACATCAAAGCGAAGAAAAATGTCGAGCAGCCCAGTTTTGCCTAAATTGTGAAGGAAATCACCAACCAACAAGCCGCCAATGTCCAAATTACAAAAAAGAAGTATAGGTCATCAAAATAAAAATCCGCGACAATTTGACATTCCCGGAAGCGCGCAAACGAGCTGAACAGCAGAATCAAGGAAGTTACGCCCAGGCTGCAGCGCAATCAAACGAGATCCTAAATAAACTGAAAGAGTTGGAGCTGACAATGAAGAAGAAGGATGAGCAGATCGTTAAACTTCTGGCAGAGAACAAACGCAAAGACGAAAAAATAGAGCAAATGATGGCGTACATCAAACAACAATCCGCGAATCACGCAAAGAACAGAAGCAAACGAACCAGCCAACCGGGCCTGTAACGAGATTCAGAAACAACTCACCAGTGACTAATACTGATTCGAAACGAGGTAGACCGCAGAAACAACATACCCCGCTCAGCAAACCCACGACAACCTCACCGGATAACTTGAGCCCACCACCAAAAAGAACCGCTACCACTACCACCAACGAAACCATGGGTTATTCAGACGATGATATTGAGATTACCGAGACGCCTCCTAGCCAGCCTCTTCGATAATTCTCATTTTCATCAACGTCTGGATACTAACGACATCCCACGCACGAATATTGACTGCGAGATGGATCGGTTTGGAAGAGAGGAAAGTGTAGTACTCCTTCCAACGCAAGCACAGTAGGATGAAGAAACTATCCGGGCCGTCATACCCCAACCCGTTGATAGTGAATTCACCTCTGTGGCCGATAGGAACACCGATTTTACCACTTCCACTAGCAAAACTACAAACCAGAGCAACCCGATCTACGAGAGAACGAGCATAACTACACAAAGTCTATCCCCAGTGCCGACCGCAGTCGGTGTTCGTGAGCATAATAGTGTAGTTTGTACGACAGCGGTTGGCACTGTGGGGCTGGACCTTCCCCAGGTCATTTCCGAAGTTGTCAATCCCCTCGCAGGTACTGCTTGTTTTGATGTTCTTTCAGTTTTAAAAGACAACATCGACGATACGCTCCTTCGACATCACCACTTGCTATTGCCCGGAGAAGGCCCATCGAGATCATCACTTCGAGATAGAACAGCTGTAACAACGAAAACTACACAAAGTCTTTCCCCAGTGCCGGTCGCTGTCGGCAATTCTGGAAGTAATCGTGTAGTAGTTTCGACAGCGGCTGGCACTGTGGGGCTAGACGTCCCACAGGTCAGTCCATCTTCAATTTATCTTCGAACGAATTCTGTTGCGGCTTCTACCGTTACAGATGCGACCAGCAGTAACCGGTTTGGGGAAGAAGAGAAGAAAGTAGCTTTCCCACTTCATCATGAAGGGATTGACCGGGGGGAAGAGGACTGTCCCTACCTCCCAGATATACAGTCCTCGCAATTCTCCTCCTGGCTTTCCGCCGGCGAAGATACACCGCAACAACAGCAGCAGCATCAGAGCACCGATATCCCGGTTGAAATCAGCGCAACCACGTCCCGGTACCAACGAAACACACCGGCAAGAACTCGTAGGCAATCACCTTCGACATCAACATCGTCTTCGTCAGCGACTTTCGCAAATCGAGACAGCAGATGCTTCGCCCTTCAATGGAACATCCGGGGCCTGCGAACCAACATCAGCGAGCTTAAACAGCTGATCTGCGAGTACGGACCGAGCCTGATAGCGCTTCAGGAAACAAAAGTTGACAACCGAGTAGTCGCAGCAGATTTCATCGGCAACAACTACACTCTATTGCTGAAAACTGGGAGTTGTCGATACTGGCATCAAGGAGTAGGTCTTGCCATTCGGGATGGTGTACCCTTCGAACGAATCGATGTCGACGACAGTATACAAGCTATCGCAGTTCGGATCCAACTGCCACAACAAATGACGGTGGTGTCGATCTACGTCCCTCCCAATACTCAACAGTGTCAAGAACAGCTGGGTGACTTCCTCGAAAAGCTTCCACTTCCAGTGCTGGTACTAGGCAACTTTAACGCGCACCATATTTGCTGGGGTTCTACGAAATCTACCGCACT
Organism: Topomyia yanbarensis; assembly: GCF_030247195.1. Classification (NCBI taxonomy): domain Eukaryota; kingdom Metazoa; phylum Arthropoda; class Insecta; order Diptera; family Culicidae; genus Topomyia; species Topomyia yanbarensis. The sequence continues at coordinate 209,651,000 of NC_080672.1, read as the reverse complement.
AGGCCACTTCATCGCCGAAAAAACGCTATTGGAAAGATTACTCATCCTCAACGACGGCTCGCACACTCGGATTGACCCAGCTACCGGCATCACTTCGGCTATTGACCTCTCGATCTGCTCCGAATCGGTGGCTTCGAAATTTGTTTGGCGAACACTTCCGGACACCCACAGCAGTGATCACTTTCCTATTCTCGGACTGTCGACTATCCCAACGAAAAGACAGAAATGGATTTACGACCAAGCAGATTGGACAACCTACGAGCGATTGACCGTCAACGCTATTCGACCGGGCGTCGAAATATCAATCGACTGTTTCGTTGACCGGTTGATTAGAGCAGCAAACACCGCGATACCTCGCACTACCGGCAGAGTCGGTCCCAAAGCGGTTCCGTGGTGGTGTCCGGAGGTGAAAGCAGCGATCAAAAACCGGAGAAAGGCACTTAGAGCACTGAAGCGTATACCAGCAGAGGACCCACGAAAAGCGGATGCACTGAAAAGCTTCCAGGAATCACGGGCAGCAGCAAGAAAGTCTATCCATGACGCCAAGAAAAAATCATGGGAAGACTTCGTCGCGAAGATATCTCCAAGTTCAACTACGTCGGAGATGTGGCAGACAGTGAACACGTTGAGAGGGAAACGCCAACACCGCTCAACTGTCATCAAGCGGTCCGATGGTTACACGGATAAACCAGAAGAAATAGCTGAAGAACTGGCACAACACTACAGCGAAAGATTCGCAACCTCCAGCTATTCGTCGTTGTTCCAAAGGGAGGAAGAAAAGGCCGAACGAAACCGCATAAACTTCTCGCCAGATAGCGATGATATTTACAATTCGGACTTCACCCTGAATGAGTTGCTGTGGGCACTCGACAGAGGAAGAAGTGGCTCTTCAGGACCGGACTGCATGGGCTATCCAATGCTTCAGCGACTGCCATTGTCTGTGAAAACTGCCATGTTGGAACTTTTCAACAGAATATGGCGCAGTGGCGTATTCCCATCTTGTTGGCGCACTGGAATCATCGTACCTATTCCAAAGCCAAACTCGGATGACACGGGTCCATCTTCATTCCGTCCAATCACCTTAACTAGTTGTATGGCGAAGGTTTTCGAGCGAATAGTCAACCGACGATTGACAACCGAACTAGAGTCGAACGGACGTCTCGACAAACGACAACATGCCTTCAGATCTGGTCGGGGTACTGACACATACTTTGCGGAGTTGGAGAGGTCATTACCCAACCGTGACGAGCACTGTCTGATAGCGTCGCTAGATTTGGCCAAGGCGTACGACACCACTTGGAGATATGGCATACTACGAACACTGCAGAAATGGCAAATACGTGGAAGGATGATAAACATTGTCAACAGTTTTCTGGCAGAGAGAACGTTCCAGGTCAACGTAGAGGGGCATTTGTCGCCAGCACATCATCTGGAAAACGGGGTACCACAGGGCTCAGTGCTCTCTGTTACACTATTTCTCGTGGCCATCCAACCCATCTTCCGTGTCGTTCCGAATTCCGTACAAGTATTGCTGTACGCCGACGATATCCTGCTCCTTGTGTGGGGGAAGAAAGACCAGTCGCTCCACCGAAAACTTCAGGCCGCAGTGAAAGCCGTCGATAAATGATCGAGAAGTGTTGGATTTACGATATCTGCAACGAAATCCAGCATCTTCTATTGCAGCCCTAACGTACGCCGTGAACCCATACAGGCGATAAAGATAGATGGTGTAGCCGTTCCGACACAAACGCTGCTGAGAACCCTCGGTGTTACTCTCGACTGATCGCTCAATTTTAAAGCGCATTGCAAAATGATGAAGAAGACGTGCGAATCCAGGCTGCGTATCTTGAAGATGATCGGCGCCAAGCTACCCCGTGGTCAACGCGCTTCTTTACTTCAAATCGGGTCAGCAATTGTCACCTCTCGGTTACTATACGGCATGGGGCTCGTAAGCAGAGGAGGAGATGCCGTCGTCCAAACTCTCGCACCTACATATAACAGGATGGTAAGGTTTTCATCTGGTGCATACGTCACGAGTCCAATTCTAGCCATTATGGCTGAAGCAGGTACTTTCCTGTTCGATCTGCTTGTCCTCCAAACCATCGCACGATTGGCTATCCGTATGTTAGAGAATAGTGGGGATAATGCTGCTCTTCCCCTGGTACACCGAGCTTCCAGTCGTTTGATGAAGATGGTCGGAACGCCTCTTCCAAATATCTGCTCCCGCACGCGGTTAACTACTCGGAAGTGGTACGAAGCCAAACCCCAGATCGTGTGGGACATCAAGAAACGCGTAAAAGCCGGAGATCCTTCGGATACTGTCCGCCCAGTCGTTCAGGAGCTACTGACAGAACGTTTCAGCCGCTCAACAGTCGTTTACACAGATGGATCGAAAGACGATATCGCTGTCGGCGCGGGAGTTTTCGGAGAACACTATCAACAGTCGCTAGGTCTTCCACAGCAATGCAGCGTCTTCTCAGCCGAGGCATTTGCAATAAAAACAGCGCTAACAGCATACCACACGTCTAGCGATTTGCTGATCATGTCAGATTCGGCTATCTGTTTATCAGCAATCGAAGCCGGCACATCCCAGCACCCGTGGATTCAACAGATTGAAAACATGCTTCGGAACCGTCCAATCAATCTGTGCTGGATCCCAGGTCACACTGGCATCCGCGGTAACGAAGAGGCAGACCGACTTGCAGGAGAAGTCAGGGGCGTTCCCCCATTGGAAATATCCGTTCCCGGAGCAGATGCCGTTAGTCAAATCAAAACAACTATCCGAAATCGATGGTACCAGCGGTGGTCAGCGTCCACCGAGGTGAAACTGCGCGAAGTAAAATTCAACACAACAAAGTGGACTGACCGTGAGAATTCGGCCGACCAACGAGTGCTAACGCGCTTGCGAATAGGGCATACCCGATTGACGCACGAATTCTTGCTGAAAAAAGAAGCCCCACCGGTTTGCGACAGCTGCGGGGTAACTACTGACGTCCGTCATGTGATCCTCCACTGTAGAAGGTACGACGAAGCCAGGAAGAAGAACGATATTGAATCGACGAGTCTACGAGTGACTTTATGCAACAACAGAGACAACGAAGAGAAATTGCTAAACTTCCTTAAGGAAACAAATCTGTATAAAAAAAATTGAAAAATCTGTATTGTAAATTAATGTTTGTGAAAGCGAAATTGAAACTAACTTTCTGACACGAATGCACCCGTCTGGTGTAAAGTGTCATTAATAAACAACAACAACAAATTATTATTATTATTATTATTATTATTATTATTATTATTATTATTATTATTATTATTATTATTATTATTATTATTATTATTATTATTATTATTATTATTATTATTATTATTATTATTATTATTATTATTATTATTATTATTATTATTATTATTATTATTATTATTATTATTATTATTATTATTATTATTATTATTATTATTATTATTATTATTATTATTATTATTATTATTATTATTAATATTATTATTATTATTATTATTATTATTATTATTATTATTATTATTATTATTATTATTATTATTATTATTATTATTATTATTATTATTATTATTCATCTGAGTTGGAAACACCGTTCCGTACGGTACATACAACGCGCATTCGTAAATTTTAATACCGTGTTTTTCCGTGTTTTTCGCGATAACCGCGGTCCAATTTACGACAAATAGACGAGTGAAGTGGTTCTCTAGTGGTGAACAGTGAAAGATTGACGTAAATCGGTGAAGAAACGGCTGAAAAAAGTGAATTTTTAGTTTTGCCCACGCGGTGCTATAGGTAAACAAACAGCCATCGCTGTGCCTACTCGCGTGGCTGCCCGGCCAGTTCATTCACTTGCTGTAGATGCCAATCGTGAGAGTGACGGTGCCCTGAACGGGAGATATTATTGAAGACGTAAAAAACGTGAAAAGTTTTGGAAAATTTGGAAAAAAATTTTTTTGACTTGTTATTTGGTGGTAGTTGAGTATAATACAGTGCGTATTGAAAAATTTGGACGTTACAGTGCGTGCCAAAAAAGTTGGAACAATAAAAAGGGCGGAATCCATTAAGTGCGTTTTTTCTTGGCGAAATTCATTCAGTTCGCTTCTCTTGGCAGTGTAGAAGTGGAAAACAAGCAGTAGCGACACTGCTCATCTACAGTGTGTCCCAAAAGTGTGGGAACACTTCGAAAAAGTCGACGTTGAAGGGGCAAATAAGGTAAGATCTTTCCTTTCTTTACCTTTTTGTCCATTTGGGGTTGGTATCGGGTGACCGTGCCACATAGCAGTTTCCAACGTCTGGTGGTGTGATCCAAGATGGCGGCCGCTAGTAGCGGTGACCCGGGAGGGTCAAGCAAAAGAAGATTACCGGAGTATATGGACCCGACGAATAAATTCGGCGAATTGACGTTTCTGCAGCTGACAGGTAAAGACGGTGTACCTTTGCCAAGAAACCCGTTTATCATTGGAAAATCGGTTGAGGTTGCCGCTGGTGGTCCAATCGAAGGTGCGAATACCGAAGCTCAAGGGACACGGTATACCCTTCGAGTTCGGAACCCCGCCCAAGTTGCTAAGTTGCAGAAAATGAACCAGCTCATTGACGGCACTGAAGTAGTGGTTGAAGCCCATCCGAATCTGAACGTAAGCAGATGCGTAATTTCCTGCTACGATCTGATTCATATGGAAGAGAAGGATGTTTTACAGGAAATCATAAGCCAGGGAGTGATTCGTGTACAGCGAATTACACGAAAGGAAGCCGAGAATAGAGTAAATACGCCAGCGCTAATATTGACCTTCTGCAAGACCACATACCCGGAATACATAAAGATCGGTTTGCTTCACGTTCCTACTCGCCCATACTTCCCGAACCCGATGCTTTGTTATGGATGCTTTAACTACGGCCATACACGCGTTCGATGTCCTGGTCCCCAGCGATGTTTTAACTGCTCGAAAGATAAACACGGCGAAGATAAATGCAAAGAAACGGCGTACTGTCGGAATTGTGAAGGCGATCACCAACCAACTAGCCGCGAATGTCCTGTTTATAAAAAAGAAATGGAGGTCATAAAAATAAAAGTACGCGACAATCTAACATTCCCGGAAGCACGCAAACGAGCGGAACATCTAAGTAAAGGCAGCTATGCTCAGGCCACAGCACAACCGAATGAGATCCTTAGCAAGCTGAAAGAGTTGGAACTGGCAATGAAGAAGAAGGACGAAACGATCGCAAAACTTCTGGCGGAGACCAAACGAAAAGACGAAAAAATCGAGCAAATGTTGGCGTACATCCATCAGATGAAACAACAGTCCGCCAGCCAAGAAAAACCACAATACAACAAAGAACAGAAGCAAACGAGCCAACAAATCGGGCCTGTAACGAGATCCAGGAATAGTTCACCAGCGATAAATACGGATTCAAAACGAGGAAGACCACAGAAACAACACACCCCGTTCAGCAAACCAACGACAACCTCACCGGATAACTTAAGCCCACCACCAAAAAGAACCGCTGCCACTACCACCAACGAAACGATGGAATATTCGGACGATGAAATTGAGATTACCGAGACGCCTCCTAGCCAGCCTCTTCGATAATTCTCATTTTCATCAACGTTTGGATACCAACGACAACCCACGCACGAATACTGATCACGAGATAGATCGGTTTGGAAGAGAGGAAAGTGTAGTACTCCTTCCAACGCAAGCACAGCAGGATGAAGGAACTATCCGGGCCGTCATACCCCAACCCGTTGATAGTGAATTCACCTCTGTGGCCGATAGGAACACCGATTTCACCACTACAACTTGCGAACCAGTAAACAAAAGAATCCCGAGCGACGAACAGAAGGAGATCAGCAAAACTACACGAAGCCTTTCCCCAGTGCCGACTGCAGTCGGTGTTTTTAAACATGATAGTGTAGTTTGTACGACAGCGGTTGGCACTGCGGGGCTTGACCCTCCACAGGTCAGTTCTGACTTTGCCAAACCTATTACGGATACTGCTGCGCTAAATTCCTTTACAGAGTCGACTAACATCACCGTACCCATACATCTCTGGAACCAACCATTGCTTTCACCTGGAGAAGGCATATCTACAGGAATGTTCCACGTTGGCTCAGCAACTCTAGCGTCGAAGCAGCAATCAACGAAAACTACACGAAGTCCTTCCCCAGTGCCGATCGCAGTCGGTGTTTTTGAACATGATAGTGTAGTTTGTACGACAGCGGTTGGCACTGTGGGGCTGGACCTATCTCAGGTCAGTTCCAAGTCTGCTAACCCTTTCACAGATACTGCTGCGCTAAACGTTTTTACAGATCCGGTTGGCAACACTGTTCTTGCTGAACCTTGGCACCAACCGCTGCTTTCACCCGGAGAAGGCACATCGACAAGACTATACCACAACGAATCAGCAACCCGATCGTCGAAGAAGCAATCCACTAAAACTACACAAAGTCTTTCCCCAGTGCCGGTCGCTGTCGGTAGTTCTGGAAGAAATCGTGTAGTTGTTTCGACAGCGGCTGGCACTGTGGGGCTAGACGTCCCACAGGTCAGTCCAATATCGCTTCATCTACGCGCAAATGCTGCTGCTGCTTCCTCTGTTGCAGATGTTACCAGTTCGAGTCCAACGAGTAACCGGTTTGGGGAAGAAGAGAAGAAAGTAGCTTCCCCACTTCATAATGAAGGGATCGACCGGGGGGAAGAGGACTGTCCCTACCTCCCTGATATACAGTCCTCGCAATTCTCCTCCTGGCTTTCCGCCGGCGAAGATACATCGCAACATCACAACCAGTACCAGAGTACCGATCGTTCCGTGGATATCAGCACACGCAACGTGCCAGCTGGACATCGAAGGTCTATTTCGTCTTTATCATCGTCTTCGTCAACGACTTCCGCCAGACGAGATAGTAGATGTTTCGCACTTCAGTGGAACATTCGGGGGCTGCGAACCAATGTCAGCGAGCTTAAACAGCTCATCACTGAATACGAACCGAGCCTAATAGCACTACAGGAAACCAAAGTGGACAATCGAGTGATCCCAGCCGACTTCATTGGCAAGAACTATACTCTGTTGCTTCAGACTGGTAGCTGTCGACACTGGCAACACGGAGTGGGCCTGGCCATTAGGGATGGAGTGCCCTTTGAGCGGATTGACGTCGATAAGGATATCCAAGCGATCGCAGTTCGGGTTCAACTACCACAGCAAATGACGGTGGTATCAATATACATTCCTCCCAGTACCCAACAGTGCCAAGAAAAACTATGTGACCTCCTCGAACAGCTCCCACGTCCTATGTTAGTGCTAGGTGACTTCAATGCTCATCACATATGCTGGGGATCCAACAAATCGTCCGCACTAGGTCAATTCATCGCAGAAAAAACGTTGGAAGAACACCTAGTTATACTTAACAATGGGTCGCATACACGAGTCGACCCAGCCACCGGTGCTACTTCAGCTATCGACCTGTCAATCTGCTCCGTTACTGTGGCCTCGAAATTCACCTGGCGAACGCTTCCAGATACCTATAACAGTGACCACCTGCCAATAACCGTTTCCATCCCCGGGTTCTCACATGTTCCAACAAAAAGGCGACAATGGATTTATGACCAAGCGGACTGGACAGCTTACGAACGATTGACCGCCAACGCCATACAACCGGGCGTCGAAATGTCAATCGACCGTTTTGTCGATCATTTGATCACTGCAGCAAACACTGCAATACCCAGAAGCAGCGGAAAGGTCGGACCTAAGGCAGTTCCTTGGTGGTGTCCGGAGGTAAAAGCAGCCATAAAAAGTCGAAGAAAAGCACTCAGAGCACTGAAGCGTATCGAAATGGAGGACCCACGAAAACCTGAAGCACTGAAAAGCTTTCAGGAAGCGCGGGCAGCAACAAGAAAATCAATCCGTGATGCCAAACAACGATCGTGGGAGGAATTCGTCGCGAAAATATCCCCAAACTCCACTGCATCGGAAATGTGGCAGACAGTGAACGCATTAAGAGGAAAACGTCAGCATCGTCCAGCCGTCATTAAACGTTCAGCTGGCTACACGGATAATGCAGAAGAAGTGGCTGAAGAACTAGCAGAGCATTACAGCGCAATATCGGCAACATCCAGCTACCCTCCTTCATTTCAAATTGAGAAGGAAAAGGCCGAACGAAACCGTTTCAACTTTTCACCCGAGACCGACGGCATCTATAACTCCGACTTCACTTTGAATGAGCTTGTATGGGCGCTCGACAGAGGACGAAGTAATTCTACAGGTCCGGATTCAGTCGGCTATCCAATGCTACAACGACTACCATTGTCGGTGAAAACTGCTTTATTGGAGCTTTTCAACAGGGTTTGGCGCAGTGGCGTATTTCCATCCTGTTGGCGAACTGGAATTATTGTGCCAATCCCAAAGCCGAATTCGAGCGACACAGGTCCATCTGCTTTCCGACCGATCACGTTAACGAGCTGTATGGCGAAGGTATTCGAGCGGATGGTGAATCGACGGTTAACTACCGAGCTTGAATCGAACGGGCGGCTAGACACTCGACAACATGCCTTCAGATCCGGCCGAGGTACTGACACATATTTTGCGGAGTTGGGGAGGACATTACCCGACCGTGACGAGCACTGTCTGATAGCATCGCTTGACTTGGCTAAGGCGTACGACACCACTTGGAGATACGGCATCCTGCGAACATTACGAAAGTGGCAGATACGCGGAAACATGATAAACATGCTCACTAGCTTTCTTTCAGAGCGAACGTTCCAGGTAAACGTCGATGGGCATTTATCGCGCAAGCTGCCGCTGGAAAATGGTGTACCACAGGGTTCTGTGCTCTCAGTTACCCTATTCCTCGTAGCAATCCAACCTATCTTCCGGGTGGTTCCGAATACCGTGACAGTGCTATTGTACGCCGATGACATCCTTCTTGTAGTGCGGGGCAAAAAAGAACAACCACTCTATCGGAAACTACAGTCAGCAGTAAAAGCCGTTCATAGATGGGCGAAAAGTGTTGGATTCACGATATCAGCAACAAAATCCAGCATCTTTTACTGTAGCCCGAATGCCCGCCGTGAGCCCACGCAATCCATCAGGATAGATACAGTAGCTATACCATCACAAAATCAACTGAAAACCCTCGGTATCACTCTCGACAGATCGCTGAACTTCAAAGCGCATTGCAAGCTAACGAAGAAGGCATGTGAATCCAGGCTGCGTATCCTGAAAATGATCGGAGCAAAGCTACCACGTGGTCAACGGACTTCTTTGTTACAAATCGGCTCCGCCATTGTCACTTCGCGACTATTGTATGGGATGGGACTCGTTAGTCGAGGCGGAGATGTCGTCACCAAAACTCTCGCGCCCGCCTACAACAGAATGGTAAGATTTGCATCTGGTGCATTCGTTACAAGTCCGATCTTAGCCATCATGGCCGAAGCAGGCACCTTACCATTTGATCTCCTCGTTCTCCAAAGCATAACCCGATTGTCCATCCGTTTGTTGGAAAAAAGCAGAGATAATGCGGATCTCCCACTAGTACGTCGAGCTTCCGAAGAACTGTCAGAGGTGATCGGAATGCCCTTACCAAATATTTGTACTCGAACGCGACTAGCCACCCGAAAGTGGTACGAGCCCAAGCCCCACGTCGTGTGGGATATCAAAAGAAGTGTGAATGCCGGAGATCCCTCTGAGGTGGTCCGTCCTGTCGTTCAGGAGCTCCTGAATGCTCGCTTCAGCAACTCAACGGTTGTGTATACTGACGGATCGAAAGACAACGACGCAGTAGGCGCGGGAATGTTTGGAGAACATCTCCAGCAGTCGACTGGTCTTCCGCCACAGTGCAGCGTGTTCTCAGCCGAGGCGTTTGCAATTAAAACAGCGGTAACTTCGTACTACACTTCCAACGATCTGCTAATAATGACAGACTCAGCCAGTTGTTTATCGGCAATTGAAGCTGGCACGTCCCAGCATCCGTGGATCCAGGAGATTGAAACCATGATACGACATCGTCCAATCAATCTGTGCTGGATTCCAGGACACGCTGGAATTCGCGGGAATGAAGAGGCAGACCGCCTCGCAGGAGAAGCCAGGGGTAATGCCCCTTTGCAAATAGCCATTCCGGGAGCAGACGCCAACAATCAGGCAAAATCAGCTATCCGAAATCACTGGTACCGTCGATGGTCTGCATCCACTGAAGTGAAGCTTCGCGAAATAAAATTCGATACGGTAAAGTGGACTGACCGCGAGAGTTCGGCTGATCAACGAGTGCTCACCCGGTTGCGAATAGGGCATACCCGATTGACGCACGACTTCCTTTTGAAGAGAGAAACCCCACCAGTTTGCGACTGCTGCGGGGTAACCGTAGATGTACGTCATATAATTCTTCAGTGCCGAAAACACGACGATGCTAGAAGGATGCACAACATCGATTCGACCAGCCTGCGAGTGGCTCTAGGCAACGACGGGGACACCGAAGACAAACTGCTAAGCTTCCTCAAGGAAACTAATTTGTACAAACGAATATAAAAATATTGAATTGTAAATTATTATGAGATGTTAATACGAGTATAGAAACCAATTTTCTTCCGACACGAATGCACCCTTAGGTGTAAAGTGTCGTTAATAAACAACAACAACAACAAATTATTATTATTATTATTATTATTATTATTATTATTATTATTATTATTATTATTATTATTATTATTATTATTATTATTATTATTATTATTATTATTATTATTATTATTATTATTATTATTATTATTATTATTATTATTATTATTCATCTGAGTTGGAAACACCGTTCCGTACGGTACATACAACGCGCATTCGTAAATTTTAATACCGTGTTTTTCCGTGTTTTTCGCGATAACCGCGGTCCAATTTACGACAAATAGACGAGTGAAGTGGTTCTCTAGTGGTGAACAGTGAAAGATTGACGTAAATCGGTGAAGAAACGGCTGAAAAAAGTGAATTTTTAGTTTTGCCCACGCGGTGCTATAGGTAAACAAACAGCCATCGCTGTGCCTACCCGCGTGGCTGCCCGGCCAGTTCATTCACTTGCTGTGACAGTGAGAGTGACGGTGTCCTGAACGGGAGATATTTTTGAAGCCGTAAAAAACGTGAAAAGTTTTGGAAAATTCGGAATTTTTTTTCACTTGTTATTTGGTGGTAGTTGAATATAGTACAGTGTGGATCAAAAAATTTGGACTTTACAGTGCGTGCCTAAAAAGTTTGAACAATAAAAAGGGCGAAATTCATCAAGTGCGTTTTTTCTTGGCGAAATTCATTTAGTTCGCTTCTCTTGGCTGTGTAGAAGTGGAAAACAAGCAGTAGCGACACTACTCACATACAGTGTGTCCCAAAAGTGTGGAAACACTTCGAAAAAGTCGACGTTGAAGGGGCAAATAAGGTAAGATCTTTCCTTTTCTTCACGTTTTTTGTCCAATTGGGGTTGGTATCGGGTGACCGTGCCACATAGCAGTTTCCAACGTCTGGTGGCGTAATCCAAGATGGCGGCCGCTAGTAGCGGTAATCCGGGAGGGTCAAGTCAAAGAAGATTGCCGGTATACATGGATCCGACGAACAAATTCGGCGAATTGACGTTCCTGCAGCTGACAGGCAAAGACGGTGTACCTTTGCCAAGAAACCTGTTCGTCATTGGTAAATCGGTGGAGGTTGTCGCTGAAGGCCCAATTGAAGGTGCGAATACCGAAGCTCAAGGGACACGGTATACCCTTCGAGTTCGGAACCCAGTCCAAGTTACCAAATTAATGAAGATGGCCAAGCTTATTGACGGTACTGATGTTGTGGTTGAATCCCATCCGAATCTGAACGTAAGCAGATGCGTAATTTCCTGCTACGATCTGATTCACCTTGAAGAAAAGGAGGTTTTGCAAGAAATTATAAGCCAGGGTGTGATTCGTGTACAGCGAATTACACGAAAGGAAGCTGAGAAGAGAGTGAATACGCCAGCGCTTATCTTGACCTTCTGCAAGACCACATACCCGGAATACATGAAGATCGGTTTGCTTCGCATCCCTACCCGCCCGTACTTCCCAAACCCGATGCTTTGTAATGGTTGCTTCAAATACGGCCATACTCGTGTTCGCTGTCCTGGCCCGCAACGTTGTCCTAATTGCTCTGGAGAACATCAAGGTGAAGAAAAATGTCGAGCAGCTCAGTTCTGCCTAAATTGTAAAGGTGATCACCAACCAACATGCTGCCAATGTTTAAATTACAAAAAGGAAGTAGAGGTCATAAAAATAAAAATCCGCGACAATTTGACATTCCCGGAAGCGCGCAAACGAGCTGAGCAGCAAAATTTTGGAAGTTACGCCCAGGCTACAGCGCAATCAAACGAGATCCAAAATAAATTGAAAGAACTGGAGCAGACAATGAAGAAGAAGGATGAGCAGATCGTTAAGCTTCTGGAAGAGAACAAACGCAAGGACGAGAAAATTGAGCAAATGATGGCGTACATCAAACAACATTCCGCCAGTCAAGGAAAACCACAGCACAGTAAAGAACAAAAACCAACGATTCAGACGGCTGGGCCAATAACACGATACAGGAACAACTCACCAGCGATAAATACGGACTCAAAACGAGGAAGACCACAGAAACAACACACCCCTTTCAGCAAACCAACGACAACCTCACCGGATAACTTAAGCCCACCACCAAAAAGAACCGCTGCCACTACCACCAACGAAACGATAGAATATTCAGACGATGAAATTGAGATTCCCGAGACGCCTCCTAGCCAGCCTCTTCGATAATTCTTATTTTCATCAACGTTTGGATACCAACGACAACCCACGCACGAATACTGACCACGAGATAAATCGGTTTGGAAGAGAGGAAAGTGTAGTACTCCTTCCAACGCAAGCACAGCAGGATGAAGGAACTATCCGGGCCGTCATACCCCAACCCGTTGATAGTGAATTCATCTCTGTGGCCGATAGGAACCCCGATTTCACCACTACAACTCGTAAACCAGCAGACCAAAAACTCACGATCGACGAACAGAAGGAGATCAGCAGAACTACACAAAGTCCATCCCCAGTGCCGACCGCAGTCGGTGTTCGTGAGCATAATAGTGTAGTTTGTACGACAGCGGTTGGCACTGTGGGGCTGGACCTTCCTCAGGTCAGTTCCGAAATTGTCAATCCCCTTGCAGGTACTGCTTGTTCTGATGTTCTTCCAGGTTTGACTGATAACATCGACGACACGCTCCTTCCACATCACCACTCGCTGTCGCCCGGAGAAGGTCCATCGAGATATTCGTTTCGAGATGGAACAGCTGTCACCGCAACAGTAGCATCGAAGCAAACAACGAAAACTACACAAAGTCTTTCCCCAGTGCCGGTCGCTGTCGGCAGTTCTGGAAGTAATCATGTAGTAGTTTCGACAGCGGCTGGCACTGTGGGGCTAGACGTCCCAGAGGTCAGTTCTATTCCAACTCGCTTACGAACGGATTCTGTTGCGGTTTATCCCGTTACAGATGTGACCAGCACGCATTGAACAAGTAACCGGTTTGGGGAAGAAGATAAGAAAGTAGCTTCCCCACTTCATCATGAAGGGATCGACCGGGGGAAGAGGGCTGTCCCTACTTCCCAGATATACAGTCCTCACAATTCTCCTCCTGGCTTTCCGCCGGCGAAGATACACCGCAACAACAGCAGAAGCATCATAGCACCGATATCCCGGTTGAAATCAGCGCAACCACGTCCCGGTACCAACGAAACACACCGGCGAGAACCCGCAGGCAATCACCTTCGCTATCAACATCGTCTTCGTCAGCGACTTTCACCAATCGAGACAGCAGATGCTTCGCCCTTCAATGGAACATTCGGGGCCTGCGAACCAACATCAGCGAGCTTAAACAGCTGATCTGCGAGTACGGACCGAGCCTGATAGCGCTTCAGGAAACAAAAGTTGACAACCGAGTAGTCGCAGCAGATTTCATCGGCAACAACTACACTCTTTTGCTGAAAACTGGTAGCTGTCGATACTGGTAACAAGGAGTAGGTCTTGCCATTCGGGATGGTGTACCCTTCGAACGAATCGATGTCGACGACAATATACAGGCAATTGCAGTTCGGATCCAACTGCCACAACAAATGACGGTGGTATCGATCTACGTCCCTCACAATACTCAACAGTGTCAAGAACAACTGGGTGACTTCCTCGAAACGCTTCCACGGCCAGTGCTGGTACTAGGCGACTTTAACGCGCACCATATTTGCTGGGGTTCTGCGAAATCTACCGCACTAGGCCACTTCATCGCCGAAAAAACGCTATCGGAACGATTACTCATCCTCAACAACGGATCGCACACTCGGATTGATCCAGCTACCGGTGTTATTTCGGCTATTGACCTCTCGATCTGCTCAGAATCGGTGGCTTCGAAATTTGTTTGGCGAACACTTCCGGACACCCACAGCAGTTATTATTATTATTCATCTGAGTTGGAAACACCGTTCCGTACGGTACATACAACGCGCATTCGTAAATTTCATACCGTGTTTTTCGCGATAACCGCGGTCCAATTTACGGCGAATAGACGAGTGAAGTTGTTCTCTAGTGGTGAATAGTGAAAAATTGACGCAAATCGGTGAAGAAACGGCTGAAAAAAGTGAATTTTTAGTTTTGCCCACGCGGTGCTATAGGTAAACAAACAGCCATCGCTGTGCCTACTCGCGTGGCTGCCCGGCCAGTTCATTCACTTGCTGTGACAGTGAGAGTGACGGTGCCCTGAACGGGAGATATTTTTGAAGCCGTAAAAAACGTGAAAAGTTTTGGAAAATTCGGAATTTTTTTTCACTTGTTATTTGGTGGTAGTTGAATATAGTACAGTGTGGATCAAAAAATTTGGACTTTACAGTGCGTGCCTAAAAAGTTTGAACAATAAAAAGGGCGAAATTCATCAAGTGCGTTTTTTCTTGGCGAAATTCATTTAGTTCGCTTCTCTTGGCTGTGTAGAAGTGGAAAACAAGCAGTAGCGACACTACTCACCTACAGTGTGTCCCAAAAGTGTGGGAACACTTCGAAAAAGTCGACGTTGAAGGGGCAAATAAGGTAAGATCTTTCCTTTTCTTCACCTTTTTTGTCCAATTGGGGTTGGTATCGGGTGACCGTGCCACATAGCAGTTTCCAACGTCTGGTGGCGTAATCCAAGATGGCGGCCGCTAGTAGCGGTAATCCGGGAGGGTCAAGTCAAAGAAGATTGCCGGTATACATGGATCCGACGAACAAATTCGGCGAATTGACGTTCCTGCAGCTGACAGGCAAAGACAGTGTACCTTTGCCAAGAAACCTGTTCGTCATTGGTAAATCGGTGGAGGTTGTCGCTGAAGGCCCAATTGAAGGTGCGAATACCGAAGCTCAAGGGACACGGTATACCCTTCGAGTTCGGAACCCAGTCCAAGTTACCAAATTAATGAAGATGGCCAAGCTTATTGACGGTACTGATGTTGTGGTTGAATCCCATCCGAATCTGAACGTAAGCAGATGCGTAATTTCCTGCTACGATCTGATTCACCTTGAAGAAAAGGAGGTTTTGCAAGAAATTATAAGCCAGGGTGTGATTCGTGTACAGCGAATTACACGAAAGGAAGCTGAGAAGAGAGTGAATACGCCAGCGCTTATCTTGACTTTCTGCAAGACCACATACCCGGAATACATGAAGATCGGTTTGCTTCGCATCCCTACCCGCCCGTACTTCCCAAACCCGATGCTTTGTAATGGTTGCTTCAAATACGGCCATACTCGTGTTCGCTGTCCTGGCCCGCAACGTTGTCCTAATTGCTCTGGAGAACATCAAGGTGAAGAAAAATGTCGAGCAGCTCAGTTCTGCCTAAATTGTAAAGGTGATCACCAACCAACATGCTGCCAATGTTTAAATTACAAAAAGGAAGTAGAGGTCATAAAAATAAAAGTCCGCGACAATTTGACATTCCCGGAAGCGCGCAAACGAGCTGAGCAGCAAAATTTTGGAAGTTACGCCCAGGCTACAGCGCAATCAAACGAGATCCAAAATAAATTGAAAGAACTGGAGCAGACAATGAAGAAGAAGGATGAGCAGATCGTTAAGCTTCTGGAAGAGAACAAACGCAAGGACGAGAAAATTGAGCAAATGATGGCGTACATCAAACAACATTCCGCCAGTCAAGGAAAACCACAGCACAGTAAAGAACAAAAACCAACGATTCAGACGGCTGGGCCAATAACACGATACAGGAACAACTCACCAGCGATAAATACGGACTCAAAACGAGGAAGACCACAGAAACAACACACCCCTTTCAGCAAACCAACGACAACCTCACCGGATAACTTAAGCCCACCACCAAAAAGAACCGCTGCCACTACCACCAACGAAACGATAGAATATTCAGACGATGAAATTGAGATTACCGAGACGCCTCCTAGCCAGCCTCTTCGATAATTCTTATTTTCATCAACGTTTGGATACCAACGACAACCCACGCACGAATACTGACCACGAGATAAATCGGTTTGGAAGAGAGGAAAGTGTAGTACTCCTTCCAACGCAAGCACAGCAGGATGAAGGAACTATCCGGGCCGTCATACCCCAACCCGTTGATAGTGAATTCATCTCTGTGGCCGATAGGAACCCCGATTTCACCACTACAACTCGTAAACCAGCAGACCAAAAACTCACGATCGACGAACAGAAGGAGATCAGCAGAACTACACAAAGTCCATCCCCAGTGCCGACCGCAGTCGGTGTTCGTGAGCATAATAGTGTAGTTTGTACGACAGCGGTTGGCACTGTGGGGCTGGACCTTCCTCAGGTCAGTTCCGAAATTGTCAATCCCCTTGCAGGTACTGCTTGTTCTGATGTTCTTCCAGGTTTGACTGATAACATCGACGACACGCTCCTTCCACATCACCACTCGCTGTCGCCCGGAGAAGGTCCATCGAGATATTCGTTTCGAGATGGAACAGCTGTCACCGCAACAGTAGCGTCGAAGCAAACAACGAAAACTACACAAAGTCTTTCCCCAGTGCCGGTCGCTGTCGGCAGTTCTGGAAGTAATCATGTAGTAGTTTCGACAGCGGCTGGCACTGTGGGGCTAGACGTCCCAGAGGTCAGTTCTATTCCAACTCGCTTACGAACGGATTCTGTTGCGGTTTATCCCGTTACAGATGTGACCAGCACGCATTGAACAAGTAACCGGTTTGGGGAAGAAGATAAGAAAGTAGCTTCCCCACTTCATCATGAAGGGATCGACCGGGGGAAGAGGGCTGTCCCTACTTCCCAGATATACAGTCCTCACAATTCTCCTCCTGGCTTTCCGCCGGCGAAGATACACCGCAACAACAGCAGAAGCATCATAGCACCGATATCCCGGTTGAAATCAGCGCAACCACGTCCAGGTACCAACGAAACCCACCGGCGAGAACCCGCAGGCAATCACCTTCGCTATCAACATCGTCTTCGTCAGCGACTTTCACCAATCGAGACAGCAGATGCTTCGCCCTTCAATGGAACATTCGGGGCCTGCGAACCAACATCAGCGAGCTTAAACAGCTGATCTGCGAGTACGGACCGAGCCTGATAGCGCTTCAGGAAACAAAAGTTGACAACCGAGTAGTCGCAGCAGATTTCATCGGCAACAACTACACTCTTTTGCTGAAAACTGGTAGCTGTCGATACTGGTAACAAGGAGTAGGTCTTGCCATTCGGGATGGTGTACCCTTCGAACGAATCGATGTCGACGACAATATACAGGCAATTGCAGTTCGGATCTAACTGCCACAACAAATGACGGTGGTATCGATCTACGTCCCTCCCAATACTCAACAGTGTCAAGAACAACTGGGTGACTTCCTCGAAACGCTTCCACGGCCAGTGCTGGTACTAGGCGACTTTAACGCGCACCATATTTGCTGGGGTTCTGCGAAATCTACCGCACTAGGCCACTTCATCGCCGAAAAAACGCTATCGGAACGATTACTCATCCTCAACAACGGATCGCACACTCGGATTGATCCAGCTACCGGTGTTATTTCGGCTATTGACCTCTCGATCTGCTCAGAATCGGTGGCTTCGAAATTTGTTTGGCGAACACTTCCGGACACCCACAGCAGTGA
The DNA here is from genome assembly GCF_030247195.1 of Topomyia yanbarensis. Classification (NCBI taxonomy): domain Eukaryota; kingdom Metazoa; phylum Arthropoda; class Insecta; order Diptera; family Culicidae; genus Topomyia; species Topomyia yanbarensis. The sequence goes on along the minus strand of NC_080672.1, from coordinate 209,632,867 downwards.
TCACTTTCCCATTCTCGTTTCCATTCCCGGACTGTCGACTATCCCAACGAAAAGACAGAAATTGATTTACGACCAAGCAGATTGGACAACCTACGAGCGATTGACTGCCAACGATATTTGACCGGGCGTCGAAATACCAATCGACTGTTTCGTTGACCGGTTGATTAGAGCAGCAAACACCGCGATACCTCGCACTACCGGCAGAGTCGGTCCCAAAGCGGTTCCGTGGTGGTGTCCGGAGGTGAAAGTAGCTATCAAAAATCGGAGAAAAGCACTTAGAGCACTGAAGCGTATACCAGCAGAGGACCCACGAAAAGCGGATGCACTGAAAAGCTTCCAGGAATCACGGGCAGCAGCAAGAAAGTCTATCCATGACGCCAAGAAAAAATCATGGGAAGACTTCGTCGCGAAGATATCTCCAAGTTCAACTACGTCGGAGATGTGGCAGACAGTGAACACGTTGAGAGGGAAACGCCAATACCGCCCAACTGTCATCAAGCGGTCCAATGGCTACACGGATAAGCCAGAAGAAATATCTGAAGAACTGGCGCAACACTACAGCGAAAGATCCGCAACCTCCAACTATTCGTCGTTGTTCCAGAGGGAGAAAGAAAAGGCCGAACGAAACCGCATAAACTTCTCGCCAGATAGCGACGATATTTACAACTCGGACTTCACCCTGAATGAATTGCTGTGGGCACTCGACAGAGGAAGAAGTGGCTCTTCAGGACCGGACTGCATCGGCTATCCAATGCTTCAGCGACTGCCATTGTCTGTGAAAACTGCCATGTTGGAACTTTTCAACAGAATATGGCGCAGTGGCGTATTCCCACCCTGTTGGCGAACCGGAATTATTGTACCAATTCCAAAGCCAAGCTCGAATGACGCGGGTCCAGCTGCATTCCGTCCAATCACGTTAACTAGTTGCATGGCGAAGGTGTTCGAGCGAATTGTCAACCGACGGTTAACCACCGAACTAGAGTCGAACGGACGTCTCGACAAACGACAACATGCCTTCAGATCTGGTCGGGGTACTGACACATACTTTGCGAAGCTGGAGAGGTCATTACCCGACCGTGACGAGCATTGTCTGATAGCGTCGCTAGATTTGGCCGACACCACTTGGAGATATGGCATACTACGAACACTACAGAAATGGCAAATACGTGGAAGGATGATAAACATTGTCAACAGTTTTCTGGCAGAGAGAACGTTCCAGGTCAATGTAGAGGGGCATTTGTCGCCAGCACATCCGCTGGAAAACGGTGTACCACAGGGCTCAGTGCTCTCTGTTACACTATTTCTCGTGGCTATCCAACCCATCTTCCGCGTGGTTCCGAACTCCGTACAAGTGTTGCTGTACGCCGATGATATTCTGCTTCTTGTGTGGGGGAAGAAAGACCAGTCGCTCCTCCGAAAACTTCAGGTCGCAGTAAAAGCCATCGATAAATGGTCGAGAAGTGATGGATTTACGATATCTTCGACGAAATCTTCTATTGCAGCCCTAACGTACGCCGTGAACCCACGCAGGCGATAAAGATAGATGGTGTAGCCGTTCCGACACAAACGTTGCTGAGAATTCTCGGTGTCAATCTCGACCGATCGCTCAACTTTAAAGCACATTGTAAATTGACGAAGAAGACGTGTGAATCCAGGCTGCGTATCTTAAAGATGATCGGTGCCAAGTTGCCCCGTGGTCAACGCACTTCTTTACTTCAAATCGGGTCCGCAACTGTTACCTCGCGACTCCTCTACGGCATGGGACTTGTAAGCAGAGGAGGAGATGCCGTCATCCAAACGCTCGCTCCTACATACAATAGGATGATAAGGTTCGCATCCGGTGCATACGTCACGAGTCCAATTCTAGCAATTATGGCAGAAGCTGGAACCCTACCATTCGACCTACTCGTTCTTCAAAATATATCCCACTCGGCCATCCATACGTTGGGAAAAAGCAAGGATAATGCCGATCTCCCACTAGTACATCGAGCATCAGAACGTCTGACAGAGGTGATCGGAATCCCTCTTCCAGATATTTGCACTCGTACGCGTTTAGCTGCACGAAGATGGTACGAACCCAAGCCCCAGATCGTGTGGGACATAAAGAGACGTGTGAAAGCTGGAGACCCCCAGGAAATTGTTCGGCCTGCTTTTCAGGAGCTCCTAGCAGGTCGTTTCAACCGTTCAACTATCATCTACACGGATGGCTCGAAAGGTGACGATGCAGTAGGTGCGGGAGTGTATGGAGAATGCTTCCAACAATCGGTTTGTCTTCCCTCTCCATGCAGCGTCATCTCGGCAGAAGCGTTTGCAATCAAAACAGCGCTAGCAACACATAACACGGTCAGTGATTTGATGATTATGTCTGGCTCGGCCAGTTGCTTATCGGCATTAGAAGCTGGCACCTCGCAACACCCGTGGATTCAGCATACCCGGCTAACACATGACTTTCTGCTAAAGAAAACCTCACCACCAGTGTGCGACTGCTGTGGGATCATTGTAGATGTCCGCCATGTGATCCTCCACTGCAAAAAATACGACGATGTTAGAAGGAAGCACGATATCGAGTCGACTAGTCTGCGAGCGGCTCTGCGCAACGACAGGAAAAATGAGGAGAGTATGGTAAAATTCCTCAAGGAAACTAACTTGTTTAATATGTTGTAACTTGTATTTTGAATTGTAACTGATAACTGACAACCGCATTGAAACATTTTTCAGGTAAAATATTTTTCTTTCGACACGAATGCACCACTTTTTGGTGTAAAGTGTCGTTAATAAACAACAACAACAACAATTACTAGCTGCAACCCGGTGCGCTTCGCTACATTCATCAGGGCTAAACGAAATATTTTAAATATACTAAAAATAACAAATATTTTTGTTATAAAGAAGAAACTTATTGTAATTCTCGCGCATAGACAATGTTTTTAGTCTGACCACGTGGAGCACAATTAAATAAATTTCTTTGTTTTCCAACACACAATCGTTTGAAATCCCTTGGTATCATTCGAATTTGAGGTAGCAGTACATCTGCTTCTTTATATTTTCTAGTTACAATGGTCGCTTAAATGAAATTTTTCAACCAAAGCACAGTTGTGGTGGTTCGATGCAGCGCAGTAACTAATATAATAGGCACACAAAGTTTCAATTGCACACATGCGGTGCACAGTGTTGCAAAACGACGTTTTCACGATCAAAATTCAATAACTCCTGCACCATTGGTTTTGGAGAATGGATTTTTTCGAGGAAGTTTCTGGATATAAATAGATGCATCTTTTGATATAATGAATTGAGTGATTAATCCCCTAAAAGTGAGATTGAAAATTTATTTCCCCAAATAATTTAGCTAGAAGCTCGCTGTCTTCAGTAAAGTTCTAGAAAATATTATTGTGAAAAACTTTACTGAAGATACTAAAGCTCTATATAGTAACAGTAGCGAGATATGTAGGTTTGCTTTGGATAGACCCCTTAAAAATAGTTTTTTGAATATAACTTTTTACGATTACTTTTTATTATTAAAAGTGTCTTCTACAAAGTTGTTAAAAGCGATAAAATACACATTTTTTATAACAACGATGAATCGGTAGCTCTCAAAACAACAAAGTTATTATCAATTTTCAAATATTTTTAGGTCAATTTACACCTTAAGCAACTTCCTTAATCGCAAAAATTTGTAGAAAGAACTCTTTTCTTTCGATTAAATATAAAAACATTCGTCTGACGGAGACTTCTGGGTAGGTTACGTATGAAACCAATACTCCTGAAAGCATAGCTGATCGACTGAATTAAATAATTCAACACGATCATCCATAGATTTATATGCGTATGGAGTAGTGTATGAAATTGAAGTCAATATACGCAATCGATTAATTGTTCAACAGATTGTATTATTTTACAAAATCATGTGGAAATGCAATTTATTGTTGCATCGATTAACATTTTCCCAATCCATATATCTAACTTTTTTTGGCGAATTGACCTGCGAAGGTGACTATAAAAATCATTCAATAAAAATTGCACATATAGCGAAAAGTTCTGTTTTCGACACATATTTCCAATGATACGAAGACATAACGGAGTGTTGGTGGACGTGGGTAAAGTAATTCATAAAAAATGGCACATTTAAAAACAATATTTTAGCGATACAGAGAGTGTTAGTATATTCTCTCTGTTTCCATATAATCACTGCACAATTGAACAATATTTCTTAAAATATTGTAGCAGAATACTGAAAATTGAGCCAGTGACAGAGAATCTCTGAAGGTATCTCGTTGAAAACTTGTTTTGTGGTGTACATCATAAATCAAAATATATTGGACCAATCGTCTTCAATGTTTGCACAGTTCTTTTACATATCCCCAGGTATTGATCGAAGCTTTTTTTTTCTTGATATTTGAATTTTTCGTCTCATTCTGCAGCTAAAAATGCAATTTTCGTTAAAAAATCATGACACTTATTTTTGTGAACAAAGTTATGATCTTTCATGATGTTATGATATGAAGGAGAACTGTGCAAAATTTCAAACAATTTGGTTCAGTTGATTTTGAGTTATGCTGTACATCGCATTTATTCGAGGTGTCTCCTGAAGATTCACTGTAACACAACCAATGTTCAATATTTTGCAATGCACATTAAGGAAAATATTGCTTAAATGTTGCATTATTGACTGAATAGACTAACACTCTCGGTATCGCCAATTTTTTTTTTTGAATACGATATTTTTTCCTAACCCCTTAAGCAAGAACTGATTTCATAAGTAGGTGTCGACTAACGGGTAAAATTTGACGAAGATCGCCGACCACGCCACCAAATATTCGATTGGTTCCTTTTATGGGTCATCGTGAATTCGTCCTATATAACAGTGTTGCATTCTTTCAGCATTTTGATTACACCCGAATTTTGACTGATATTGTAAGTAACGTTTTCCGCAAGCGCAAGATTTAGTGGCTATTTTAGGACATTTTTTGCAATTTTATATTTAATTTTCGACAAATTCATGCAATTCATCAGTATTATATTGTCATTCGCGTAATAGACTCTATCAAATCAATTGTTGCCATTCCAGTTATGTGCTGGTAAATATAGGGAAACCCGGGTCTATTCGGGCCTACCTAAGCAAATCGCCCTTTTTGGGTGGATAGATGTGAAAAAATTAATCGGTCAAAAGTTCTAAATGTTAATTTGAAACCTAAGCTTCATTTTGGTGCCGTAAAAGTTCATTTGCACCACTCCATGGCAACGCTAGGTGACGATTTGCAAAACTCTACGTTTTTCTATCCTTTTACAATGCAGGGGTAATTCGGACTTCCCTACGGGGCAATTCAGACCGTCAATTTTTTTTTAGTTTTTTTTACAATGTAACTATATTTACCTATGAAATATTTATTATAGAAACTCCTTAAGAAACAAAATTAAAGGGTTGTGTACAAGACACGACCACGATGACATTAAAAATGCGACCATATTATTCGTGGAAAACAAATCGGCAACTTCAGTTGCCAAAGAAACGATCGAAGCATTTTTCCGTCAATGTCACTTTTATGATTCAAATTTTTGTAGCTATTTTCTTGCTTCCATACAATTGGTCAGTTTATTTGTTTTATCGCACATTTTTCGGATATTATTATAGAAGATAACTAATCCGATAAGAGGGAAGTTATTTACCAAAGCACGAAATGGAAATTTGTAATTCTTCTGAGAACGATTTTGTGGTCCTAATAAGGACCGTTTGTTGTTGATATTAGGTTTATTCCAGTACACGGAAGTCACTCCGGAGTAAACAGGAGCAAAAAATCTTTGCTCCTTTTTACTCCGGTTTGCTACCTGAAGAAGAAAAAGGAGAAGAAGAGAGTACAGGAACGATTTTCTCCGGAGTACTTCCAGTTTCTCCTGGTACTGGAACAGACCTATTATTTCGCCGTTTCCTTTCCAACAACAATGCGACTTCTGTACACGTCTAATGATGGAGGCAATTTTGAGAGCGCCTTTGTTTGCTGCTGCTAACGGGGAGCGTTCCTTCCAGGAACTAACGAAGCGGACGCCGACGATAAACGAACTGATTTCAACGATGATCAAATGCAAACTGAAAACATTTTCCTACAGACAATTCATTTTACGTATCTCAGATGTGGTTCATCGCCAAAAAGGCGGTGCTTACGAGTAAACCACCAATCAAAGCACGGCTAATTAATGCTTTTACAAAATTATTTCTATCAAAATTTACGGTAATCGTATCCTCTACTGAATCTGCTACACAATTGTTATGATTATTTCCCAAATCACGCAAGAATCTGTCTGTTCCGTACAGTACAGCGGCAATTATTGGCCGTTTGTTTATGAGAATCGTTTAGGTACGTACGTCCGTACACTACTCGTCGACCATCAAGTATCGAATGATAAGGCAAAAAGGAAATTCAGCACATATATTTATAACTTTTGTTTTGTTTGATTGACCTCTAGCCAGGGTTACCACTATTTTTCAAAGGATATCTGGCAGATCAGCTAAAAATGTCTGGCAAAATCTGTCACTTAACAGCGACCTCAAAGTCATCGAAATTTATCAATCGGTTTTTAATAAATTTGGGAAAATACTCCCCAAATTTCCAAAATGTGTGTGCAAACACTTCTATAATTTAAAAATCTGGCAGAATGAGAGGTTTGTCTTTTTGTCTGGAAGCTTTATAAAACTCTGGCTGTGCCAGATAAATCTGGCATAATGGCATCCCTGCCTCTAGCTGCCTCGTGTATGCACATTTCCCCTTTTTTGTGCAATTTTAATTCAACCGAATTTCAACAGAATACTTATATAGTACATCAATTTAATTAGCAATTATATTCAAGTCAGGTGTTTCTGAATCGATTGGTGTATAAATGATTGAAATCCGTCAACTAATTACGAAGTTATAATCGTACAAACCTTACATAGTTTCGTTACATAGGAGATTTTCAAAATTTAGAATGACACCCAGCCCCAGATAGTGGAGTAAGACATTTTTAATGTCAAAAAAATAAATTCCGATGCAAAAACTTAATTTGGCTAGTCACAGCTGTCGATTGGCGCATCATGTATTTTCATTGCTGTGGCGTGTGCAATCGCCTGCGAAGCCGCAAGCCGCTAAACGGTGTTTGATAGAATAGGGGGTCCGAATAGCCCCGTATGCTAATTTAGCACAAAAGTGGTTAGCGTCTTGAAAATATCTGTGTTTTCATCCAAACAAAAATCATTCCATAGAATAAGCCTCAAGCTTTCTTAAATACATACATTTAATTTTTTTCAATTTTATTTATTGCCTTAATTACGGTTTTTGCATTATAGTGATTTTTGTTTTGAGGATGGCAAAAAAATGAAATACGTTGTATCGCCTTTCTAAACAAAACGAATAATTAGATTCTGCTGACAAAATCAATGTTTTAGAATGGCGGTTCCACAAATACGTACGACAGTCAGAAAGTCTTACGATTTTCTGAGAAATCGAGGGGGTCCGAATTACCCTCACTGTCTTAATAGCCCCGGGTTCCCCTACATGCAACAAAATTTTAGATTTTTGAAGTAATTGATAGATATTGCATCAGAAACCCTCACTCTCTTTCAGATTCCGAAATCAATAATCATGTCCACCTTCTTGGTGGAAGAAATACTTATGCCAAATCATATATAATATATATAGCTAAAAAGTTCTTCAGTACACCCTACCCCTCTCCCTTTTCTCGGCTTAGGTACTTCTCACCCACCCCATCGTGCACAAAAACCACCCCATGACCATCTCCTTAGTGGAAGGAATACTTATGTCAAAATTGAATTCATCTCTAATAATCACATTGAATGAATAGATAAGGATTACTTCAGAACCCTCTCCCCCCCCCTTTCGTAGTCCACTCCCATCAACCATTGGCTCAGTGGGAGAAATACATATGTCAAATACTAATAAATATGGAGATATAAATAATTCTTTGCCTAAAAAACACCCCCTTCCTCTTAAGCTCCATTACCCCCACCCCAAAAAAACCGTACCATGAACATCTTCCTTGGGGAAAGAATACGTATGCCAAATTTCATCAAGATCGGACTTGTAGTTTAGCAGTAGTTAGCGGACATACATACAAACATACATTGTTTTATATATTATTATTATTATTATTATTATTATTATTATTATTATTATTATTATTATTATTATTATTATTATTATTATTATTATTATTATTATTATTATTATTATTATTATTATTATTATTATTATTATTATTATTATTATTATTATTATTATTATTATTATTATTATTATTATTATTATTATTATTATTATTCATCTGAGTTGGAAACGCCGTTCCGTACGGTACATACAACGCGCATTCGTAAATTTCATACCGTGTTTTTCCGTGTTTTTCGCGATAACCGCGGTCCAATTTACGACAAATAGACGAGTGAAGTGGTTCTCTAGTGGTGAATAGTGAAAGATTGACGCAAATCGGTGAAGAAACGGCTGAAAAAAGTGAATTTTTAGTTTTGCCCACGCGGTGCTATAGGTAAACAAACAGCCATCGCTGTGCCTACCCGCGTGGCTGCCCGTCCAGTTCATTCACTTGCTGGGAGAGTGAGAGTGACGGTGCCCTGAACGGGAGATATTTTTGAAGCCGTAAAAACGTGAAAAGTTTTGGAAAATTCGAATTTTTTTTTCACTTGTTATTTGGTGGTAGTTGAATATAGTACAGTGCGGATCAAAAAATTTGGACGTTACAGTGCGTGCCAAAAAAGTTGGAACAATAAAAAGGGCGAAATTTATCAAGTGCGTTTTTTTTTCTTGGCGAAATTCATTCAGTTCGCTTCTCTTGGCTGTGTAGAAGTGGAAAACAAGCAGTAGCGACACTGCTCACCTACAGTGTGTCCCAGAAGTGTGGGAACACTTCGAAAAAGTCGACGTTGAAGGGGCAAATAAGGTAAGATCTTTCCTTTTCTTCACCTTTTTGTCCATTTGGGGTTGGTATCGGGTGACCGTGCCACATAGTAGTTTCCAACGTCTGGTGGCGTAAGCCAAGATGGCGGCCGCTAGTAGCGGTGATCCGGGAGGGTCAAGTCAAAGAAGATTGCCGGTATACATGGATCCGACGAACAAATTCGGCGAATTGACGTTCCTGCAGCTGACAGGTAAAGACGGTGTACCTTTGCCAAGAAACCCGTTCGTCATTGGTAAATCGGTGGAGGTTGTCGCTGGAGGCCCAATTGAAGGTGCGAATACTGAAGCTCAAGGGACACGGTATACCCTTCGAGTTCGGAATCCAGTACAAGTGGCCAAACTAATGAAAATGACCAAGCTAATTGACGGTACTGATGTTGTGGTTGAATCCCATCCGAATCTGAACGTAAGCAGATGCATTATTTCCTGCTACGATCTGATTCACTTGGAAGAAAAGGAAGTCTTACAAGAAATTCTAAGCCAGGGAGTGATTCGTGTGCAGCGAATTACACGTAAAGAAGCCGAAAACAGAGTGAATACGCCAGCACTCATCTTGACTTTCTGCAAGACCACATACCCAGAATACATGAAGATCGGTTTGCTTCGCGTCCCAACTCGCCCGTACTTCCCAAACCCGATGCTCTGCTATGGTTGCTTTAAATACGGCCATACGCGTGTTCGCTGTCCTGGCCCGCAACGTTGTCCTAACTGCTCTGGAGAACATCAAAGCGAAGAAAAATGTCGAGCACCCCAGTTTTGCCTAAATTGTAAAGGAGATCACCAACCAACAAGCCGCCAATGTCCAAATTACAAAAAAGAAGTAGAGGTCATCAAAATAAAAATCCGCGACAACTTGACATTCCCGGAAGCGCGCAAACGAGCTGAACAGCAAAATCTTGGAAGTTACGCCCAGGCTGCAGCGCAATCAAGCGAGATCCTGAATAAATTGAAAGAACTGGAGCAGACAATGAAGAAGAAGGATGAGCAGATCGTTAAACTTCTGGCAGAGAACAAACGCAAGGACGAGAAAATTGAGCAAATGATGGCGTACATCAAACAACAGTCCGCCAGCCAAGAAAAACCACAGCACAGTAAAGAACAAAAACCAACGAATCAGACGGCTGGGCCAATAACAAGATCCAGGAACAGTTCACCAGCGATAAATGCGGATTCAAAACGAGGAAGATCACAGAAACAACACACCCCGTTCAGCAAACCAACGACAACCTCACCGGATAACTTGAGCCCACCACCAAAGAGAACCGCTGCCACTACCACCAACGAAACTATGGAATATTCAGACGATGAAATTGAGATTACCGAGACGCCTCCTAGCCAGCCTCTTCGATAATTCTCATTTCCATCAACGTTTGGATACCAACGACAACCCACGCACGAATACTGACCACGAGATAGATCGGTTTGGAAGAGAGGAAAGTGTAGTACTCCTTCCAACGCAAGCACAGCAAGATGAAGGAACTATCCGGGCCGTCATACCCCAACCCGTTGATAGTGAATTCACCTCTGTGGCCGATAGGAACACCGATTTCACCACTACAACTTGTAAACCAGCAGACCAAAAACCCACGATCGACGAACAGAAGGAGATCAGCAGAACTACACAAAGTCTATCCCCAGTGCCGACCGCAGTCGGTGTTCGTGAGCATAATAGTGTAGTTTGTACGACAGCGGTTGGCACTGTGGGGCTGGACCTTCCTCAGGTCAGTTCCGAAATTGTCAATCCCCTTGCAGGTACTGCTTGTTCTGATGTTCTTCCAGGTTTGACTGACAACATCGATGACACGCTCCTTCCGCATCACCACTCGCTGTCGCCCGGAGAAGGTCCATCGAGATATTCGTTTCGAGATGGAACAGCTGTCACCACAACAGTAGCGTCGAAGCAGACAACGAAAACTACACAAAGTCTTTCCCCAGTGCCGGTCGCTGTCGGCAATTCTGGAAGTAATCGTGTAGTAGTTTCGACAGCGGCTGGCACTGTGGGGCTAGACGTCCCACAGGTCAGTCCTATTCCACCTCACTCACGAACGGATTCTGTTGCGGTTTATCCCGTTACAGATATGACCAGCACGCATCGAACGAGTAACCGGTTTGGGGAAGAAGAGAAGAAAGTAGCTTCCCCACTTCATCATGAAGGGATCGACCGGGGGGAAGAGGACTGTCCCTACTTCCCAGATATACAGTCCTCGCAATTCTCCTCCTGGCTTTCCGCCGGCGAAGATACACCGCAACAACAGCAGAAGCATCAGAGCACCGATATCCCGGTTGAAATCAGCGCAACCACGTCCCGGTACCAACGAAACACACCGGCGAGAACCCGCAGGCAATCACCTTCGCTATCAACATCGTCTTCGTCAGCGACTTTCGCCAATCGAAACAGCAGATGCTTCGCCCTTCAATGGAACATTCGGGGCCTGCGAACCAACATCAGCGAGCTTAAACAGCTGATCTGCGAGTACGGACCGAGCCTGATAGCGCTTCAGGAAACAAAAGTTGACAACCGAGTAGTCGCAGCAGATTTCATCGGCAACAACTACACTCTTTTGCTGAAAACTGGGAGTTGTCGATACTGGCAACAAGGAGTAGGTCTTGCCATTCGGGATGGTGTTCCATTTGAACGAATTGATATCGACGACAGTATACAAGCTATCGCAGTTCGGATCCAACTGCCACAACAAATGACGGTGGTGTCGATCTACGTCCCTCCCAATACTCAACAGTGTCAAGAACAGCTGGGCGACTTCCTCGAAAAGCTTCCACGTCCAGTGTTGGTACTAGGCGACTTTAACGCGCACCATATTTGCTGGGGTTCTACGAAATCTACCGCACTAGGCCACTTCATCGCCGAAAAAACGCTATTGGAAAGATTACTCATCCTCAACGACGGCTCGCACACTCGGATTGACCCAGCTACCGGTATCACTTCGGCTATTGACCTCTCGATCTGCTCCGAATCGGTGGCTTCGAAATTTGTTTGGCGAACACTTCCGGACACCCACAGCAGTGATCACTTTCCCATTCTCGTTTTCATTCCCGGACTGTCGACTATCCCAACGAAAAGACAGAAATGGATTTACGACCAAGCAGATTGGACAACCTACGAGCGATTGACCGCCAACGCTATTCGACCGGGAGTCGAAATATCAATCGACTGTTTCGTTGACCGATTGATTAGAGCAGCAAACACCGCGATACCTCGCACTACCGGCAGAGTCGGCCCCAAAGCGGTTCCGTGGTGGTGTCCGGAGGTGAAAGCAGCTATCAAAAATCGGAGAAAAGCACTTAGAGCACTGAAGCGTATACCAGCAGAGGACCCACGAAAATCGGATGCACTGAAAAGCTTCCAGGAATCACGGGCAGCAGCAAGAAAGTCTATCCATGACGCCAAGAAAAAATCATGGGAAGACTTCGTCGCGAAGATATCTCCAAGTTCAACTACGTCGGAGATGTGGCAGACAGTGAACACGTTGAGAGGGAAACGCCAACACCGCCCAACTGTCATCAAGCGGTCCAACGGTTACACGGATAAGCCAGAAGAAATAGCTGAAGAACTGGCGCAACACTACAGCGAAAGATCCGCAACCTCCAGCTATTCGTCGTTGTTCCAGAGGGAGAAAGAAAAGGCCGAATGAAACCGCATAAACTTCTCGCCAGATAGCGATGATATTTACAATTCGGACTTCACCCTGAATGAGTTGCTGTGGGCACTGGACAGAGGAAGAAGTGGCTCTTCAGGACCGGACTGCATCGGCTATCCAATGCTTCAGCGACTGCCATTGTCTGTGAAAACTGCCATGTTGGAACTTTTCAACAGAATATGGCGCAGTGGCGTATTCCCACCCTGTTGGCGAACCGGAATCATCGTACCAATTCCAAAGCCAAGCTCGGATGACGCGGGTCCAGCTGCATTCCGTCCAATCACGTTAACTAGTTGTATGGCGAAGGTGTTCGAGCGAATTGTCAACCGACGTTTAACCACCGAGCTAGAGTCGAACGGGCGTCTCGACAAACGACAACATGCCTTCAGATCTGGTCGGGGTACTGACACATACTTTGCGGAGTTGGAGAGGTCATTACCCGACCGTGACGAGCACTGTCTGATAGCGTCGCTAGACTTGGCCAAGGCGTACGACACCACCTGGAGATATGGCATCCTACGAACACTGCAGAAATGGCAAATACGCGGAAGGATGATAAACATTGTCAACAGCTTTCTGGCAGAGAGAACGTTCCAAGTCAACGTAGAGGGGCATTTGTCGCCAGCACATCCGCTGGAAAATGGTGTGCCGCAGGGCTCAGTGCTCTCTGTTACACTATTTCTCGTGGCTATCCAACCCATCTTCCGCGTGGTCCCGAACTCCGTACAAGTGTTGCTGTACGCCGATGATATTCTGCTTCTTGTGTGGGGAAAGAAAGAACAGTCGCTCCTTCGGAAACTTCAGGCCGCAGTAAAAGCCGTCGATAAATGGTCGAGAAGTGTTGGATTTACGATATCTGCAACGAAATCCAGCATCTTCTATTGCAGCCCTAACGTACGCCGTGAACCCATGCAGGCGATAAAGGTAGATGGTGTAGCCGTTCCGACACAAACGCTGCTGAGAACGCTCGGTGTCACTCTCGATCGATCACTCAACTTTAAAGCGCATTGTAAAATGACGAAGAAGACGTGTGAATCCAGGCTGCGTATCTTGAAGATGATCGGTGCCAAGCTACCCCGTGGTCAACGCGCTTCTTTACTTCAAATCGGGTCCGCAATTGTTACCTCGCGACTCCTCTACGGTATGGGATTTGTAAGCAGAGGAGGAGACGCCGTCATCCAAACGCTCGCTCCTACATACAACAGGATGGTAAGGTTTGCATCCGGTGCATACGTCACGAGCCCAATCGTAGCCATAATGGCAGAAGCTGGAGCCCTACCATTCGACCTACTCGTTCTTCAAAATATAGCCCGGTTGGCCATCCATACGTTGGAAAAAAGCAAGGACAATGCCGATCTCCCCCTGGTACATCGAGCATCCGAACGTCTGACAGAGGTGATCGGAATCCCTCTTCCAGCTATTTGCACTCGTACACGTTTAGCTGCACGAAGATGGTACGAACCCAAGCCCCAGATCGTGTGGGACATAAAGAGACGTGTGAAAGCTGGTGACCCCTCGGAAATTGTTCGGCCTGCTTTTCAGGAGCTCCTAGCAGGTCGTTTCAACCGCTCAACTATCGTCTACACGGATGGCTCGAAAGACGACAATGCAGTAGGTGTGGGAGTGTACGGAGAATACTTCCAACAATCGGTTGGTCTTCCATCGTCATGCAGCGTCTTCTCGGCAGAAGCGTTTGCAATCAAAACGGCGCTAGCAACACATAACACGGTCAGTGATTTGGTGGTTATGTCTGACTCGGCCAGTTGCTTATCGGCATTAGAAGCTGGCACATCGCAACACCCGTGGATTCAGCAGATTGAAAACATGCTACGAGGCCGTCCAATCAAGCTGTGCTGGATTCCGGGTCATGCTGGTATCCATGGCAACGAAGAGGCAGACCGCCTCGCTGGAGAAGCCAGAGGTAATGCCCCTTTGCAAGTAGCCGTTCCGGGAGCAGACGCGAACAACCGAATGAAAACAGCTATCCGAAATCAATGGTTCCGTCGATGGTCTGCGTCCACTGAAGTAAAACTCCGCGAAGTTAAGTTCGACACAGGGAAGTGGACTGACCGCGAGAATTCGGCCGAACAGCGAGTGCTTACCCGGCTTCGAATAGGGCATACCCGGCTAACACATGACTTTCTGCTAAAGAAAACCTCACCACCAGTGTGCGACTGCTGTGGGGTCGTTGTAGATGTCCGCCATGTGATCCTCCACTGCAGAAAGTACGACGACGTTAGAAGGAAGCACGATATCGAGTCGACTAGTCTGCGAGCAGCTCTGACCAACGACAGGAAAAATGAGGAGAGTATGGTAAAATTCCTCAAGGAAACTAACTTGTTTAATATGTTGTAACTTGTATTTTGAATTGTAACTGATAACTGACAACCGCATTGAAATATTTTTCAGGTAAAATATTTTTCTTTCGACACGAATGCACCACTTCTGGGTGTAAAGTGTCGTTAATAAAAAACAACAACAATTATTATTATTATTATTATTATTATTATTATTATTATTATTATTATTATTATTATTATTATTAAAGATACTACTATTACTATTATTTTTGCTAATATTTCTACTAGGAAGGACAATATATGTTCCGCGTGGCTTATAACTTACAAGAGTATCGTGTGGAAATCTGTCATTCGCGACGTACTTTAGGACGAGATGCACGGTTGAAATATTCTTTGCTGCTAGCAAGAAAAACGCAATCCACAGCTTTTACTTTATACATGAAAACAGAAGAAGAACGCGATAAATGGAAACGTACTTTTGATATAGCCATGTAAGTAATGAGTATATATATATATATATATATATATATATATATATATATATATATATATATATATATATATATATATATATATATATATATATATATATATATATATATATATATATATATATATATATATATATATATATATATATATATATATATATATATATATATATATATATATATATATATATATATATATATATATATATATATATATATATATATATATATATATATTTCATTGTATGTACATTCTAATGATATTAATTTATTCATTTATTTTTCTAGGGATGTTATAGAACCAATTGGATGCCGGAACACAGACCATAAATTCAGTGTAACTACTTTTGATGCACCTTTTACATGTAGACACTGTTCAAAGTTTTTAAAAGGTAAAATCCACCAAGGCTATCGGTGCAGGAGCTGTGAAATTGCTGTACATAAGGGCTGTATTTCGTCTACTGGAAGATGCAACCAAAACCAGTTTCCTCCACCAGTATGTGACAGATTGTTATCTGAATTTAACTGGTTTGTCGGATCAATGGATCGCGATGTAGCTACAAGTCAATTGGAAAAAAAGAAAATAGGAACCTATTTATTACGAGTTCGTCCGCAAGGAGCGTCAAATTCTTATGAAACGATCTATGCATTAAGTTTAAAGTATGACTAAACTATACAACAAAATATGGTAGCACACTGTAAAGTATTTGACGTAAGAACCACCTCGGTGACATGGCTGTCATCTACATACATTTGCCTTGAAACTAACAATTTTGGATTTTTGGTAATTATTTCATCCGGTAATATGCTAACTGAGTATTGCTTAACTTAATATAAACGCATGAAACGATCGCAGATGGTAAAATTTTAGGAGATTTAATTACAAGTTAACTAACGGTATGATTTTTGTACGGATGCACAAATGACAGGGGCAAAAATATCTTTACTTATTTCTGACGAAAAATTTAAATATTAGTTGCTCCTGTACCCCATTGATTGGGTTTGTATAGCTATTTATAGCTATTTTTAAATACTGCCATACCCACCAATATCGGTATCTCAAGTAATAGATAATAAACAAATATTTCTCGGGGTTTTTAAACAATGAAACGGCTCATTGCCATTCTAATGTTCTTGAGCTTGAGCTTGCGCGACTACCAGTGGCTGCTACTCCGTTATCGATCTGGACTAGCTGAATTTGCACAGGGAATGTGCAGATAATTATGGTTGAGAGTAAACATCTTTCAATGTGCAATTCCTGGCAATCCCAAAGTGTTTGTTGATCAATACCGTCGCTCATTCGTAACCGTAACCCTTTCAGTTCACACACGCGCGTTGTTTTTATTGTAACATTACCTTGAGTTAGGCGATATCGGTGAAGGTGTTTATCCCAGCAAGGGCTGACACGGTGTTCCTAAAACCGTTATTAACAAAAAATGATCATAAATTTGTCATACGGCTTTCGAAAGATACAGTATCCAAGCATCTTCTCAGTGAATTTCAAAACGATCCATCGAGGGATTCGAGAGAAATTGCAATTTGAAGTTTTATGACACGTTTCATAAGGCTACCAGCAAACACCCACGGGTTTGGTCCTATCTCTACAAACAAAATTTTTTTTGTCTACTTATTTAGTTCATGTTCTGTATCGATTTTGTTGGCTATTTTCGGCAAATTTGAGACTAAGAGAAACGAAAGCAATGAAATTGAAAGACGGATAGGTATTCTAGAGCGAATCAGTTATAAACTTAGAACGGAAATCTAGAACTAGGCAGGCTCATATGGGCATGATCGAAAGGAAATGTGAAGAATTCTTTGCCTTCTGCAGAGTAGGAGTTGGGCGTTGCACCCAAGTCTACCGCATGGTCTATGGTAGAACATAACTCATCATCATGTTTTACCGCCGACGCCGGCAAAAAATTCTTCACAAATCCTCGCCTAGAACGACCATGCGATCATTCTTCTCCCTTTCTGCTAGCATCACGCCGTGACGTATGCATTCAATCGACACCAAGCTATCGGTGTCGCACCGGTCCTATTGTGATTGAACTACTTATTGATTTTTTCGTTCCGCACACACGGATGGCTGATAGCAATTAATGACACAGCTCAGCTAGCAGAAATCGAATTTTTATCTACTTTTTTACCATTTATTTAGTTTTTTATTTAGTACATGGCATTCGAAAGATATAGTTGAGATCAACTATATCGCCTATTTATTGATGTAGATGACTCTGTTTTATATTCTTCTTAATGTAAATTAACAATGAAACGTTTACCTGTTCAATAACGAAAAAATAATTAGAATCGGTCAACATACCATTGAGATATGGCCATTTGAAGTAAACATTCCAACTTTTATTCATTTTTTTTAGTTTTCACATTATATTTAACGTATGGCAGACAACCCTATTTTCATATTTTTTCAGTGCACCATATAAATAACATCTTTTGTACATTATATTTATGTAAGTAAATGGTGAGGTTTTCTTTTACAAACCGCGACACGTATAAACGATCTAAATAGTCAATGGACAAACATGGATTCACGCTTGAAGTCTGGTAGAAAACCCATCTATGACCGCATACCACATCCAAACCGTTTTAAATTTCGATTCCGTCAATGAAATATTTTCAAACTTGCAGAGGATATACTTGATTACTATATCTTTCGAATGCCATGTACTAAATAAGTAGACAATTTTTTTTGTTTGTGGAGATAGGACCAAACCCGTGGGTGTTTGCTGGTAGCCTTATGAAACGTGTCATAAAACTTCAAATTGCAATTTCTCTCGAATCCCTCGATGGATCATTTTGAAATTCACTGAGAAGATGCTTGGATACTGTATCTTTCGAATGCCGTATGGCAAATTTGTGGTCATTTTTTTGTTAATAACGGTTTTTGGAACACCGTGGCTGGAGTATAAACATTATAAACATTATAAACGTTAAATTGTGTCAAGTAGTGCAGTGCAGTGCGGTACTAAACAGTTTTCTTGCATGAAAAACGGCTTTGTTTAGACGAGCTATACCAGCTCTCTACTGTGTGAAGGTCACGCGGGTGACGGACAGAAGAAACGAAGGATCAATTAACCTACCAGCTCGTCAGGAACCAACTGGTGAAGTGTTTCGTTTTTTACTTTTCCTATGGATTTTTTTTTAATTACTGTTTTTGATTTTTTTATTTTGATTTACGTTAAATAGTGCGGTCGAGCGTAGCCTTATTCCGGGGAGAATCCCGCAACAGAATGGAATAATTAGAAGGATCACCCTCCGAATATTATGGGGAAGAGGAAGGTGTATCTGATTCGGAGACAGTTGATGTTATGGGCGATCCACTTCTCCCACTTTCTCCCAATGTCTCACAGCCCCCCCCCCCGAGTCAAGGTTTACCAGGATGGATCAGCTGGTCCTTGGGTGGTATACTTTCGGTCCAAAAATAATCCGTTAAACAGCATAACTTGCACGGAAGCTGACAAAATGTTACTCGGCCGTAACCGAGATTGAAAAGGTTCAGTCAGATAAACTGCGCGTAGTCGTTACTGACTTAAAAAAGGTCAATGGTATCGTTAGCAATAACCTCTTTACGCTGGAGTATCGCGTTTACATTCCTTCTCGTGATGTGGAGATCGATGGTGTGGTAAGTGATGCGGGTATAACTGTCGATAATCTGATGAATGATGGGGTTGGCCGCTTTAAGGACCCTAACCTTCAATCAGTTAAGATTTTGGAGTGCAAGCAATTGCACTCAAAGTCCATCGAAGATGGGAATTACTATCCATCAGCCTCATTTCGCGTAACCTTCGCCGGATCTGCACTTCCGAGCTACATTGAAGTGGGAGGAGCTCGTCTACCTGTGCATCTGTTTGTACCGCGGGTCATGAATTGTTCCAATTGCAAGCAGCTAGGTCACACGGCCACCTATTGTAGCAATAAGCAACGGTACGGTAAATGTGGGGAACGCCATGCGGATGATCCTTGCAGTAGGCCCGCTGAGAAGTGTGTTTACTGTGGGGAGAATCCGCATGAACTTTTGACATGCCCAACGTACAAACTTCGCGCGGATAAACTGGAGCGATCCGCCAAAGATCGCTCCAGACGCTCTTACGCAGAAATGCTTAAAAGAGCTGTTCCACTCGTCTCCGAAAACCGATTCGTTCTCTTGCCAACTGACGATAACGTCTCTAACGACCCTTGCGAGGGGCATTCTTTGACTCTGCTTCGAAACTCTAGGAAAAGACCTAATCAAAACTCACCTGAACTTCCTCGTAAGGGTCCTAGGTTGTCCCAAACAAGGGTACAACATAAAAATAATTCATCAACTGGAAGTGCTGCCACAAATCCGAAGATAATACCTCCTGATTTTGGGAAATTGAGATACAACCAGGACTTCCCAGCACTCCCCAGGGCGCCAAAAAATCCCACTGCTCCCATTTTACAGTCAGAAGCTCAACCCAAAACAGGATTCCTTAAACTCTCTGACATTGTGGACTGGATATTCACAGCTTTCAACATAACCGATCCTTTGAAAAGCTTGCTGGTTGCTATTCTACCAACAGTAAGAACATTTTTAAAACAGTTGACTAAACAATGGCCCCTCCTTGCAGTGATCGTATCCTTCGATGGCTAACTTATTAAACGGAATCAAGGATCTGATCACTGTTTTACAGAAGTATTATCCCCAAAATAGATTCATTAAAACACTTACTGGATTACAATAATTGTGATGCCTTTTCCCTATGTGAAAAATGGCTTACTTCTAATATAAACCTCAACTTCCACGATTTTAACATTATCCGCTTGGATCGAGAAGACTCATATGGAGGAGTACTTTTAGGGATCAAAACGTGCTACTCCTTCAATCGAATCAATCTCCCTTCGACGCCAGGCATTGAAGTTGTCGCTTGTCAAACAACAATCAAAGGCAAAGATCTTTGCATTGCTTCTATTTACATTCCTCCTAGGGTCATGATATGACATCGAAGACTCTCTAACGTGATTGAACACCTTCCCTCGCCCTGCCTGCTTCTTTGAGATTTTAACTCTCACGGTACAGAGTGGGGATGTCTGTACGACGATAATCGATCCTCGACAATTCAAGACCTTTGTGACAACTTCAATATGACAATTCTGAACACAGGGGAAATGGATTCCTAGACCACCAGCGCAAGCAAGTACACTGGACATATCTCTAGGCTCGACATCACTACGGTTAGATTGCAAGTGGAAGGTAATATCTGATCCCCACGGTAGTGACCACCTGCCGATTGTAATTGCAATCACCACTCATTCAAGACCTTCGTAACCAATCAATGTTTCCTATGACCTCACACGAAACATTGATTGGAAGAGCTACGCTGTTGAGATATCCAAAACTATCGATTCAACACAGGTACTTCCCCCGGAGGAAGAGTAGAGTAGTTTTTGTCCAACTCGATTCTTGATATCGCGATTCAAACTCAGACGACGGGAATACCCAAAAACGTTCTCCCAACCCGTGGTGCTCAGACGTGTACGCGGAGAAGGCTGCCGCGTATAAAGCCTACCGGAACGACGGGTTAGTCGCTAGCTATCGACTGTACGCAATATTAGAAAATCGAATGAAAAATTTAATGAAAGCCAAGAAACGCAGTTACTGGTGCCGGTTTGTCGACGGGTTAACAAGAGAAACATCGATGAGCACTCTTTGGGGCACGGCCCGACGTATGCGAAACCGAAACAGTACTAACGAGAGCGTGGAATATTCCAACCGTTGGATATTCGATTTCGCCAAGTTTGTTCGGATTCCGCTCCGGCACACAAAATCTACCGCGCCGCGTCGCCTTAGAATACCGCGAATGAAACACCGTTTTAGATGGTGGAGTCCTCACTTGCTCTCTTATCATATAACAATAAAGCTCCAGGGCCAGACAGAATCAAATTCAACTTGTTGAAGAATCTACCAGACCCTGCCAAGAGACGCTTTTTGAATTTATTTAATAAGTTTCTTGAGTGTAACATTGTCCCACATGATTGGAGACAAGTGAGTGTCATCGCCATCCAAAAACCAGGAAAACCAGCCTCCGACCACAACTCGTATTGACCGATTGCAATGCTATCCTGTATCCGGAAGTTATTCGAGAAAATGATCTTGTTTCGCCTCGACAATTGGGTCGAAGCAAATGGCTTACTGTCAGATACACAATTTGGCTTCCGCAAAGGCAAAGGAACAAACGATTGTCTTGCGTTGCTCTCAACAGAAATTCAAATGGCATATGCTAACAAAGAGCAAATGGCATCAGTATTCTTGATATTACGGGGGCTTTCGATTCAGTTTCGATCAACATTCTTTATGAGAAGCTGCACCAGCATGGCCTTTCACCAATTTCAAATAACTTTTTGCTAAACCTGTTGTCTGAAAAACAAATGCATTTCTCGCATGGTGATTTATCGACATCACGAGTTAGCTACATGGGCCTTCCCCAGGGCTCATGTCTAAGCCCTCTTCTCTACAATTTTTACGTGAATGACATTGACGAATGTCTCCTCAATTCCTGCACGCTAAGGCAACTTGCAGATGACGGTGTGGTCTCTATTGCAGTTCCCAAGGCCGTTACCTTGGACAATTTGTCTGCTTGGGCACTCCAGCTGGGCATCGAGTTCTCTACGGCGAAAACTGAGCTAGTCGTATTTTCAAGGAAGCGTGAACCAGTGCAATTACAGCTTCAGTTAATGGATAAAACTATTGCTCAGGTTTCAACATTCAAATATCTCGGGGTCTGGTTCGACTCTAAAGGTACTTGGGCATGTCACATTAGGTATCTGAAACAGAAGTGCCAACAAAGGATCAACTTTCTCCGCACAATAACCGGAACATGGTGGGGAGACATAATCAGGCTGTACCAAACAACGATATTATCAGTGATGGAGTACGGATGTTTCTGCTTTCGCTCCGTTGCGAGCATGCATTACATCAAACTAGAGAGAATCCAGTATCGCTCTTTTCGTATTGCCTTGGGTTGCATGCACTCGATCCATACGATGAGTTTAGAAGTGCTGGCGGGCGTCCTTCCACTAAAAAAATCGATTTTGGGACCTCTCGTATCGATTGCTCATTCGATGCGATATTGCAATTGATGGTGATTGCAAATTTCGAAAGGCTTGTCGAGCTTAACTCTCAGACCCGATTCATGTCCTTGTACTTTGATTACATCGCACAGAACATCAATTCATCTTCGTATAACGTTAACCGTGCTCATCTCTTAGATACTTCTGCTCCAACTCTATTTTTCGACACATCCATGAAGGAAGAGATTTGTGGAATCCCGGATCACATTCACCCACAAGTGGTCCTAAATAGTTTCTATAATAAATACCATCAAGTCGACTGCGGTAAAATATTCTACACTGACGGATCAATTCTCGACGGGTCCACAGGCTTTGGTATCTTCAACGAAACTCTTACTGCCTCATTCAGACTCAATGATGATCCTCCTTTAATTTACGTTGCAGAATTAGCTGCCATTCAGTATACTCTCGGGATCATTGACACCCTGCCCGCAGACCATTACTTCATCGTTTCGGACCGTCTCAGCTCCATTGAGGCCATCCGTGCGGCGAAGCCTGGAAAGCACTCACCGTATTTTCTGGGGAAAATACGGGAATATCTGAGTGTTTTATCTGAAAAATCTTACCAGATTACCTTGGTTTGGGTCCCGTCACATTGTTCTATTGTGGGCAATGAGAAGACGGACTCTTTAGCCAAGGTGGGCGAATTAGAAGGCGACACTTACGAAAGACCAATTTACTTCAATGAATTTTTCAGTATCTCTCGTCACTCGAAAGTTGGCAAACTTTATGGAGCAATGGGCATCTGGGACGGTGGCTACATTCTATTATCCCGAAGGTATCAACGAATGCTTGATTTAGGGGCTTGGAGGTGAACCGGGACTTTATTCGTACGATGTCAAGGTTCATGTCCAACCATTACTCGTTTGATGCGCATCTCCGTCGTATAGGGCTTGCTGACAGTAATCATTGTTTTTGTGAGAACGGCTATCACGACATCGAGCATGTTGTTTGGCTGTGCGCAGAGTACCGTGTTGCCAGGTCCCAACTAATAGATTCCCTTCGGTCCCGAGGTAGATCACTATGTGCCAGTCCGGGACGTCCTGGCAAGCCGTGACCACCCCTACATTTTTCTTATCTACACCTTTTTGAAAACTATTGATGTCCAAGTTTAATACATTTTCCCTTCTCATTCACAGTAGAACCTCATCAACCTCTCTCTGTATCTACAATAGGGCATTGATTCACGAGTCTACGATGCATACCTTTCTTGATAACCGTCCATCCAGAACATCATGACACATGTCACAAGAACATCATGACATCATCGGAGTGCCAAAAATCATCCGAAATATCGCCCCTCCCCTCGCCCCTGCGATTACAGGATGGAAACCACTACAATAAAGTGTGCATATCCCCCACAATCATCAACCAGCCAACGAGAATGTAAATTTTACAATATGTATCCCACTTCCTACCCTTTTCCTTTACTAACATAAGAGGGGAGCAAGCTGCCCCTAGATACGGCTTTCCCTTCCCCCAATAACACGTGCGATGTACCTTAAAAAATGAATTATCGGCCTCGTTAAGCTACCGTATTTGGGCCTAGATAAACTTAGTTACCAATTAAGCCTGTCGACTGTTTTGATGTATTTTTCAATGGATTTTCGGCTATTTCAGTCATGTACAGCAGCACAAACGATGTAGGTTTATGTTATCCGACGTTTCGACCTGTAGTACCAAATATGACAGCACCATCATACAATCTCTCTAAGTTCGTGGGAAAAATCATACAATGTTCTATCCACAGTCCATACAACATCATCAATTCTTTTGAATTCTGCGAATATATAAACTCCATCATACTACCATCTGAATACATCATGATATCTCTAGACGTAACATCACTATTTACATGCATCCCAAAGATACTAGTATGCCGCAACATCCTTGAACGCCGGAAGGAAATCAAACCTTTTGCCAACAATATTAATCTGGACATTTTTCTAGAGATAGTCGAATTTTGCATGGATTCAAGCTATTTTCGCTACGAAGGACAACACTACCAACAAGTTTTCGGAACCGCAATGGGCAATCCACTATCACCAATGTTGGCTGACCTTGTCATGGAAAGCCTATTAGACACCGTCTTATCAACACTCAATTTCAAACCCCCCGTCATAAAAAAGTATGTAGACGACCTCGTCATGGCTATCCCAGCGAACCAGCTTCTTCATGTTTTAGACAAATTCAATTCTTATAATTCCAATATTCAGTTCATATACGAAACAGAGCAAAACAATCGTCTACCATTTCTGGATATGCTTTTAATCCGACACGCCGATCAATCAATTACTACCGAATGGTACCAAAAACTCATTGCAACTTTTTTGTACTATCATTCAATACATCCACAACATCAGAAAATTAACATGGCTACAAATTTCATCAACAGAGTAGACAGACTATCAACAGGACTCCAAGAGAAAGCAAAAGTTGCAATAACGGACCAATATTTAAAACTTAATGATTACCCCAAATCACTACGTCATCGTCTAATAAACCGAAAAAACGATCGCTGCAAAAATATGCCACCCACATCTTAAACCAACCTGGAACATACTTACCGTGTCATATCATATATTCCAAAACTCTCAGAGAAAATCATCAAGCAGCTGAAAATCGACTACTCACACGTAAAACTAGCAACAACAAGCACAAACATAGTAAAGCAATATTTCACCAAAATTAAAGACCCAACACCACAAGAAGACCGAAGAAATGTTATTTACAGCATACAATGCATCTGGTGTAGCGCACAATACATGGGAATGACGACAAACAAATTAAAAACAAGGATATGCCGTCACAAATCCAACATAAATACACTCATAGCGGTAGGCTTGATGCTAGTTGGTACCGCCGCACGGTACTATCTTTGATTTTAGGCCTGAGTTTAGTCTGGTCTAACACGTTAGTACCTGCCATTGCAGAAATGGCTGAATCCTGAAGCCAAATGAAAACAGTGTAAAGGGGCGCCATATTCCTCTTGCATACATCTCAATAATTTGAATCAACTTTTCGACCTTTATGTTCAATATTATGGCCCATGTTGCACACAAACCTTATGAGGGCAAGTAAGTAAGTTTTATCCCGTACGAAAAACAGGTATAATTGAGTTTTAAATGTCATTTTTTTGATATTATTTATCATCCTATCCATAAGATGCTGCCGCTCATTTGAAAATGCCATGTCGAAGAGTTATATTGCAGGTTAGCAGAAGTCGAATCATTTTGAAACAGAGCTGCATTACATAAAAATTGTTTTCGTTTGTTAGATTACTTATGGCTATCAAAATGAGTGAAGATGTTTAATTTACCCACAATTTTTTAGTTAGTTTAACTAGAGGAAAAGAAAAGAATATATAATCACAATGTGTACCCTTTTCTACTTCTTCTACTCTTCTCACAAAGAACCAGGCACGTAGCCAGAGAGGGGGGGGGGGGGGGGCGGAGTGGGGGCTAGGGGGCTAAAGCCCCTCCCGAACTTTTTCAAAAATGAATTTAAAAAACCGGCGACTTTTAACAAAATTTGTTACTCATGTGGTTTGAACAAATCTTTGAGAAAAAGTTGAAGAAGGCTATTTCTAACCACCAAAGGCAATGGTCACGAAATTCAGTCACTTTATGCTTTTGCTCGAGCCAATGCGACGCGAACGACAAAAATAGTAACTTTTATATTGTGTGTCTTGCCTAAAGAATAAAAGAAACTGTTACTATAATTGTTGCTGTAGTAATCTGTCGAGAAGCAAGAAGTGGTGCTCCAGCCAAATATGGTCATTATAAAATTATTGATGATTCGCTTAGGACCGAGTATTCATAATGTGGAACATTTCCTGAAGGTGTAAATGGAGGTTGGACTTTCGGAAGCGAGTTCTACCATGTCAGGCATTTAGCGCTCAACAAATTAGCTTAGACGAAACCATTCATTTCGAACAACTTAAAACACATGGTTGAGTGTGACAATGCTATAATTAAGATCCTCCTATATATGGACGAATGTTCCGCTACAAGATCGGATACCGCTTACTCGCAGATTAATGTCACATTTGGGAGAAATGGAATCCATTCGGAAGGATAATTATTGAGAGCGAGAAGCAAGGAAGAAATCAGATATTCGCAAACATAAAGGCAAAATTGACGAATTGACATAAAGTTTTGCAAAAGTTTCACAGGAAACGAATAATTTGCTGTGATTTGAAAACAGACAAATCTAAAAGAAAGCCTCTTTGGAAAATTAGATGTAAGTGCGATGTGTTCTCTTCCATGTGTCGGAAGCAAGTGATGCTGAAATTATTAAGCTCACCTGTGTTTATAGTTTCTAGTTATTTTGGTGGTGTCAATGATATATTTACCTATTTTTACGTAAATTAGAAGCATTCACTAATCAGTGCTAAGTAATTTTCTTTCGATTAGTGAACAAGTTCTGAGCAGTTTCGCTCAGTAGCTTAAATTCTGGGTAGTTTTCATTAGTAGATTAAATCATTGAAATATATATTTTACATTGTCCAAAAACGCATGAAATCCGAAATAATACCTTCAAATGCTCAAATATAATATTTACTTAATCTAGGTAATCGTCTCAAGTTCTAACGGTTTTGCCAAATTCTGAACGTCAATGAGCTAATGATCTTATTCTTGCATTGTAGTGGAATCAGTAGTTTTTTGCACTCACTTTACATTTTGACTTTTACTAAAGTTTCAGGGATCTAGGAAAATCAGTCTACGTTATTTTTAATTCGTAAGTCCAATGATATAAAAGTATCTAAAAAGAATCTACTTAAATAAATAAATAGATAGTTATTCTCAGTTGCCTGATAATATTGTCGAAGATAGTGTTTAACCCATTCCCCACGAGAGTCAAATGAAAAAACATGTGTTTTTCTCAGGATTGTTATAATTACGACATGATCAGTATCATTTAAACAGAAAATTTCATAAAGTTGAGTTAACGCATACTTCGGATGAAGTCACAGAACTAGTAATAGTAGCCTGATCATGAAAATAGGAGTTGAAGTTCACTTTGTTCGGACATTCTTTGCAACGATAAACTTGGATTTCACACTGATATATTCCTATCCATGGAGACAACCTTGACGTTGGTTTCGTTCTCCTGTTTAGCAAATGCGTGTAAAGTTTCGTTAGGCCGGTTTTTAGATATTTTTGTACTCATTCCAATTTAGCGTCTTCTACACCTTGTAAACGTGTAGTCTAGAATGCGTACACCCAAAACCATTTCCCAATGCAAAAAAGGCATATTCCGCATTAGAATCATGCCTTCTTCGCATTGTAGACCATGCATAGCTACGGCATTATACCAACACAGCTTGATTCATGATGAAATAAATTGATTGAGAATACATGCTACCATATTATCTGCCCGCATGTAAAAGTATTACACAGATAAAAATATTTTGTAATTTTAAGTTAATTTTCATGCACATATTAGGAGCATGAATATAAATGTAAAATTAAGTTTCACCACAAACACACACGACTTCTCCTGCTTTCTTCAACGAATTTTATTATAATTTTACACGTGGATTGAAAATCACAGTTTCTTTAAACGGAAAACCAATGCATTTCAATATATTTTTACTCGAATATTGTTGTAAAATGAATGACATGTAATATTACACGAATGAAAGTGTAAAATTGTATGCTGTTTGATGCTCCAATTGATTTTAACGTAATTTTCAATCAAATTTTGGATTCAATGGTTGTATGTTTACATTCGTATTGATTTACATGTCGTTTAAATTTCATTATTTTTTGGTGTGTAGTTGGTTTTGCTTGCTGAGTCTGCCAAAAAGGTGGTGTATTCTATACATGAAGTCCTTTGTATGGTGTTTGTGAGAACTTCTTTCTTCATACACAGTTACGCTTTTTTGTCTGAGAACAACTCAATTCTAACCACACTAAACGTGTGAACAGTTTACGTTCGCGAGAGTGTGTGATATACGCGATGTTATTTTCCCACAGCGAATGGTTTATGCTTCAAAATCATCGCTCTCTCATTCCGTGCTTCAGAGAAGGGTGGAAGTAAATGATTTGTGTTCAGATTGATTAGCGATGATCGTTGACCAGGGCGATTATGTGCGCTGGATTCGCATGTGCGGGAAATAATACAAACTGAAATGAGTAACTGCTACTGCTGCTCAAAAGTGAAAAACCATGTCATCACTGCCCTTATATACACGCAGAAGAATCAGGCCTTTTTGAATCAACAAAACGTTTAGTTGAATCTAAAACCACGGTGTTCCTAAAACCGTTATTAACTAAAAAAATGACCATAAATTTGGCATACGGCATTCGAAAGATACAGTATCCAAGCATCTTCTCAGTGAATTTCAAAATTATCCATCGAGGGATTCGAGAGATATGGCGATTTGAAGTTTTATGATACGTTTCATAAGGCTACAAGCAAACACCCACGGGTTTGGTCCAATCTCTATAAACAAAAAAATATTTGTCTACTTATTTAGTACATGGCATTCGAAAGATATAGTAATCAAGTATATCCCTTGCAAGTTTGAAAATATTTCATTGACGGAATCGAAAGTTATAACGGTTTGGATGTGGTATGCGGTCATAGATGGGTTTTCTACCAGACTTCAAGCGTAAATCAATGTTTGTCCATTGACTATTAAGATCGTTTATACGTGTCGCGGTTTTTAAAGGAAACCCTTGCGATTTAATTACATAAATATAAGGTACAAATGGTGTTATTTATATGGTGCACTGAAAAAATATGAAAATAGGGTTGTCTACCAAACGTTAAATATAATGTGTAATTTAAAAAAAAAATGAAAGTTGGAATGTACTTCAAAAGGCCATATCTCAATAGTATGTTGTCTGATTCTAATTGTTTTTTCATTATTGAACAGGTAGACGTTTCATCGTTAATTTTCATCAAGAAGAATATAAAATAGAGTTGGCTACTTCAAACAATAGACAACTTAATTATCCTCAACTATATGTATTATCACTATTTAGTAAATATCTTTATATTCAAAGCGACGACCTATCAATTTCTATACATTAGTTGAATACAACAAACGCAAACTACAAATCATGGAAAAATAAAACCATAAATTCAATATATATATATATATATATATATATATATATATATATATATATATATATATATATATATATATATATATATATATATATATATATATATATATATATATATATATATATATATATATATATATATATATATATATATATATATATATATATATATATATATATATATATATATATATATATATATATATATATATATATATATATATATATATTCAAAAATATGAAGGTATTTGCTGATTCAGATCAATTTATGTTATGATACGGTTTTTGTTGGAAATTTTGTACAATTGTGATTCGCTGGTTGGGTTGACAGATGTTAAAACTGGGGGATGTTATTAGTAGGGGGATCAAAGGGGATGTTATTAGTACAAGTTCTCATATCTCTAACTATTGTCAGTTTTATTGTCGAATTGAATTTAACATGAGAATTTGACATTCAGATGTCGACAATGGACCAACTAGCGAAGGTACAACTAAAAAGCGGCTCCTGTTAAAAATTGAGCGACCAGCGAATCACGGCTGTGTTAGTTTTAACATTTCATATATCCATAATTTGTAGTAAACAGCAATTGCAATCAACTAGTATATAAAAATTGATAGGCCGCTATAAAAATAATCACTAAATAATTATAATACATATAGTTGAGACCAATTATATTGTCTATTTATCTACGTAGACAACTCTATTTTATATTCTTTTTGATGAAAATTAACGATGAAACGTCTACCTGTTCAATAATTAAAAAATAATTAGAATCAGTCAACATACCATTGAGATATGGCCTTTTGAAGTACATTCCAACTTTCATTTATTTTTTTTTTAAATTACACATTATATTTAACGTTTGGTAGACAACCCTATTTTCATATTTTTTCAGTGCACCATATAAATAACACCATTTGTACCTTATATTTATGTAATTAAATCGCAAGGGTTTCCTTTAAAAACCGCGACACGTATAAACGATCTTAATAGTCAATGGACAAACATGGATTCACGCTTGAAGTCTGGTAGAAAACCCATCTATGACCGCATACCACATCCAAACCGTTATAACTTTCGATTCCGTCAATGAAATATTTTCAAACTTGCAAGGGATATACTTGATTACTATATCTTTCGAATGCCATATACTAAATAAGTAGACAAATATTTTTTTGTTTATAGAGATTGGACCAAACCCGTGGGTGTTTGCTTGTAGCCTTATGAAACGTATCATAAAACTTCAAATCGCCATATCTCTCGAATCCCTCGATGGCTCATTTTGAAATTCACTGAGAAGATGCTTGGATACTGTATCTTTCGAATGCCGTATGCCAAATTTATGGTCATTTTTTTAGTTAATAACGGTTTTAGGAACACCGTGTAAAACGTGACGAATGACTTTTTCAAACTAAAATGGGCGTTTCTCGAAAGCATGCATTTGGTTTAGTTCAACAAAAACTTCTGTTTGCATTTTTAATAGCAACATTGTTGAATCACAATAAAATTTGTTAAAAACCAATAGTTTCTTTGTTTGTTTTCAACTAAATTTGAGTTGTTCTCTCCTTTGGTTAATACAAAAGATTTGTTTTGTTTCTTCGAACTTGTTTGTTGGGTTAAACTTATCGTGGTTTTGTTGTTTCATACGAAATATTTGTTGAATCTATTGGAAAGCCAACAAATGAATTTGTTCGTAATTTCAAGCAACAGCATTGATTGAATCAAACCTGAATCTTGAATCAAACGGGAAAATTGTTATTTGAAACCAAAATTTGTTTATCTTTACTAGTTTTTGTTCCGCATGTAGTTTCTGATACTTTAAACTTAAATACTTTTACTGCGAAATATCGATATGATATCACCTGAAAGTACTGTTGATATGAGGAATGCCAGAAATGATTGGCGGACGGCTTCTATCAGACAAATGTCGAATTAACTTGTTAGCACAATGTTCCCATATAGGTAACTTTCTCCTGCGTATAGTGCGCTTAAATAATCATTAATCATTATTAACATTTATGAACCTATCTAGTGGCTAGAACTCGCATATCGCTGGTAAATTTAGGGTTGAGAGAACGCCGAAAGCTCAACATAATATCAACACATAATCATCACCCAGACCCCACCAATTTGATGATGCTATAAACTGTTCTCTCCAATATGCAGCATGTGATCAGTAGAAAGGCGAAGTGGAAACAGGTCTTTGAGCGTGTATTAGTATTTTCAGAGCGCACATGTATCCGAGTGGAGATGTCCTTTACATGTGTATTAGTGCGGAGTCATTTTAATACTAATACTCCTATATCGTTAAATTCACTAATACATTCCCAACTGTGGGTTTGTGTAAGTTTCAATGTTGTAATCGCCTCAATGCATTTTTTCCCGGACCAATATCGCTTTATATGCATTATACCAGTTACAATGCAAAATTCTCATTAGAATCATGCTTATTCGCATGTAATTCATACGGTTCGCGTTTTGGGTGTAGCATTTTCAATCAGCCCTACATACTTTGATCTCTTGAAGGATCTTGAGAGAAATTTCTAACTTATAAACTAATAATATTCAAATTTAATTCGTCGATGCACTATAGCTTTTCTTGTAACAGACAACATATTTTTAGGGTTTTTTAGTGTCTATTGTCTTAGTTATGGAATTGTTTTCACTAAGAACATTTCATAATTACATTCAGTTTACTGTGACTATCTCGTCATCAGAATTTATACATTTATGCAATAATTTTCAAGCCCCTCCCGAAACAAAATCCTGGCTACGGTCCTGCAAAGAACACAATAAGCAAGTGGATGTTTTCTTATATTTTTACTGCTTTCGAAAGAATCCAAACTAAGATTAAATAAAAGATTGTAAATAAAGCGGTGCCATACAACCTAAGTAACACTATGACGGCAAACAATCTGCTACAAATAGTTTTACTTTGATCGTTATTTAGATAATATTGAAGCTTGCTTATATTGTTTCACTATTTATAATTTTCCATCAGATCTTGGACGATTATCATTTCCACTGTAGAACAAATTGTCGTTTAATTCTTAGTGATAGAACAGAAATGCACAGGGTTTGAAAGAAGTTGTGAAAGTTGAGACTGGACACTTTCTAGGGCTTCCATGTATTTTTTGGTTTTATTTAAGATTATCTGGTGTTTCTACTTTATTGTTGGACCTTAATTAGTTATCAGGAACCTGGAACGTTCAATTTGCTTTGGAATTCGAAGTTTACTTTTTGGTCACATATTCCCGAAAAAAAGATTTATGTACAGAATAGAAATTGCTGGTCTAGTATTTTAACGCGCAATTGAAAATAGTAATGTGAGACAAGGTCACATGTGCTTTCAAGCCCCTTGAGAAGAAAACGACAGGGAGAATGCGATTCGCGAATGAGACAGGTAGATATTTCAAAGTTTTTATTTGCATTGAAGTAAATAGTGTGAAATGTCTAGGCTATGTCGATAGCATAAAAGCCGTGCATTCAGTTGATTGCTATGCAGTCTCTTTCCATTCATCCTTATAGCTTTCATATTGTTTCGTTCGGAATTCCCGTGCAGGAAATATGGATAAATAAGTCCTATACAGACCAATACTGTGAAAAAGAAATGGTTCAAACTACTCAGTATATCCAGATATTGACGACGATAAGTGAGAAGACACATTGTAGTTGCATCCCCCATCATGAGTGGGTACTTTGGGAGACTTCTTTTCCTGGATCTAATTTGTGAATATTTTTGGTCTTTGATCCGTTATTTTTCATGAAAGTTCGTACCAATACAACGAATGTGCAGCTGATACAACTCATGGTTCATTCGCCTGCGGAACGTGGCGCAGGCTCTTCCATCTGCACGCCACCATAGATGGTACGCAACACCTTTAGTTCGAAAACTCCAAGGGCGCGTTGGTCATCCACGAGCATAGTCCAGGTCTCGTGGCCGTAGAGGACCACCGATCTAACTAGCGTCTTGTAAATAATCAACTTCGTGCGGCGGCGAATTTTGTTCGACCGGAGCATCCTCCGGAGTCCAAAGTAGGCACGATTTCCCGCCAAGATCCGTCTCTGAATTTCTCTGCTGTTATCATTGTCGTCGGTTACCAGTGAGCCCAAATACATGAATTCGTCGACCATCTCGATTTCGTCACCGTCAATCCGAACTCGGGTGGGAGGTTCACATTGTCGTCTCTAGAACCTCTTCCTCTCATGTATTTTGTCTTCGAAACGTTGATGGCAAGTCCAATCCTGCTGGCTTCAGCTTACAGTTTTTGAGCATATGTTTCATTCAAATTTCAATAGAGCTACGAATATCGCACGTGGAATGTCTCTTTTGAAAATTTTCATCGTCAAACTTTCATATTACCCAGTTAAGCCAAATATTTTTCTGATATAGCCATGAATTTTCTTAATTATAGTGTAGATACAGGCTTTGAATACAATTGAATTAAAGTTGAGTTGATGTAGCAGCAGACAAAAAATAGCTTTGTTTTCTCAAACCTTCGCAATTACAATTAATAAATATTTCAGATTTGCAGAAGATCTTATTACACAACTTAGAAATGGATACAGAAATAGCTAGATATATACGATAGAAGAGAGACAGAGAGAAAGAGTGAGAGAG
The DNA here is from genome assembly GCF_030247195.1 of Topomyia yanbarensis. NCBI lineage: Eukaryota > Metazoa > Arthropoda > Insecta > Diptera > Culicidae > Topomyia > Topomyia yanbarensis. The sequence continues at coordinate 209,598,655 of NC_080672.1, read as the reverse complement.
AGATAGGGAGGCGTGTGAGGAATGGCAAATGATGGTTAATGCAGTGACATTATTTTTATAGGTATATTTTTATGATATATTGATTTCTTACATTCTTATCATAGATAATGTAAGTAGTAATTTTTGCACCATAACCAGTATAACCTAAATCTTGCAAAAGAGCTAAATTTTCGCTAAATTTTTGGGCTTCAAACATACAGTTGCTTTCGGTGACGCCACGAGTATAATTATATGAGAAATCTTTTATCTCTCTATTAGGTGAATTACTTGTTGATCTGTGTATTGATATACCATCCAACATTTACCTCATGATTGAACGCAATGCCTAATCCAAGGGATAAATACTAGAAATCATTGTTTCTTTATCAACACATTATTTTGTCTTTGAAGTGAACTTATATATATATATATATATATATATATATATATATATATATATATATATATATATATATATATATATATATATATATATATATATATATATATATATATATATATATATATATATATATATATATATATATATATATATATATATATATATATATATATATATATATATATATATATATATATATATATATATATATATATATATATATATATATATATATATATATATATATATATATATATATATATATATATATATATATATATATATATATATATATATATATATATATATATATATATATAGAACACTGCTTCACTTCACTGACCGGCTAACGGTACTCAGAAACAGAAACACAAAAGAAGGGAAAAAATACTGAAACCTCAACTAGGCGTAGAGTGTGCAAATAACCTTGAACGCGGATTAACACTATTTGTCGCTATAGAGTGTACGGACCGATAACAAAAGACTTCTATCTCGACTGAGTGCTCGATAACGAATGAACTTGGATGTTATTTTTAGGCGAAACACTTTAAGGTTTTAACAGCACAAAGACTTTGAAAATCACCAGTATTTTTGCCGCACATTCTAATCTACTCTCCATATCATTATTTATCTGCGTTGAGGTTAAGTTTGAGTATTCCAACACTGTTTATTGGACATTTAACAAAAATGTGCACTGTTGGGGTAAGACCGACAGTTTTAGGACGGGTAAGATCGACACGCTATTTATTTTTGGTTGAGTTCATTTTTTGATTCAATGCGAACGACTGGGAGTTGTTTACGGTATTCTACTTTTATAACATCATGTTAATATTTGAAATATACGGAAACTCTGGTATTTGCATTTATTCCTTGTCAGTATTGTCTAATATGAGATTCTAAAATGATATTGAAGAACAATTTCTATCGACTGCCGGATTGTTGATCAACAGAGTTCCGAAAAATCATAACACGAATCGGATAGCTTACTACAAAAGCGTATGTTACTTCTAAGCGAATGAATCTTAGTAACAGGGGATGTATTCTTCTTGCAGAACTGATCTTACTTCTTAGAATGGTTTCACAAGCGTTAATAAAGCTTGAAAAGATTAAGAGGGAAAATCTTTACCATAATACAAACCAAGTGTTGAACATTATTTATTCACACCACACATTCGTATGCTTTTCCTCTTGCTAAGCGATGAAATTCCAGAAAGCATGCATTTGTATCACATATACTCATATACACATAGTTACACTTTATCACACATACACAACACATTTTCAATGAAAAAAATTGGACAAAAAGAAAGCTAACAAGGGTGCCGCTCTTACCACTTCGGGGTGTCGGTCTTACCCGCAGCTTTTTTTAAATTTTATTTTTCTCCATTTTTTGGCAACCAATTTTTAATGAATACAATTTTTTGAAACACTTAAAAAATTATATCTTGTTAGGAACCATCTAAACAAGGATTACGCACAGAATATACAATTTTTGGAGCTTTGTGGTATTTTAGAAAAATGATTGCGCTTAAGGTGTCGGACTTGCCCCCAGTTCCCCTATTACTTATCAACTTCACGCTTCTAGAAAAATCAAAGATTTAGTCTTTATATCCGCATTTAAACGACCATAACGTTTTTACATTTCTTACAAAAGAAATGTATAGGATTCGCTCAAACTTTGAAAACTTTTTCCGAGGCCCGGAGGACCGAGTCTCATGTATCAATCGACTCAGCTCGACAAATTGAGACAATGTCTGTATGTGTGTGTGTATGTATGTATATATGTATAAAATGTCATGTAATTATCTCAGCAATGGCTGAACCGATCTTAATGAAACTAGTTTCAAATGTAAGGCCTAACGTTGCCATTTGACACTCTTATTTTTGATTTTCGATATATTGTTTACTTTCTGAGATATGGACGATGTTGTCAAAACACAGCAGGTTTTTTGCAAATAACTTTCGAACAATACAATATTGTCCCACAAACTGCAAAAATAGAAAAGCTTGTAAAAATACGTTACTAACAAGCTATAGATTGTCAAAATCCGAGCACGAGCGGCGGAGATATTAAACATTTTGTATTTTTAGTCCTCGCTTACCAATTTCCACTAACTAAAAATGAGTTTGTTTCATGCAGAGTGTTGCTTTACTGGTGTTTTTGGGGCAAAACTAAACCGATTTTGAATATCGAGGTATGAAAACACATCTACGTGATGCAAGAAATTCGATGTTGAGAGCATTTTGTGAACTATCTTTATAATAAGTTAACTATTTCTCAAATATATATATATATATATATATATATATATATATATATATATATATATATATATATATATATATATATATATATATATATATATATATATATATATATATATATATATATTTGAGAAATAGTTAACTTATTATAAAGATAGTTCACAAAATGCTCTCAACATCGAATTTCTTGCATCACGTAGATGTGTTTTCATACCTCGATATTCAAAATCGGTTTAGTTTTGCCCCAAAAACACCAGTAAAGCAACACTCTGTATGAAACAAACTCATTTTTAGTTAGTGGAAATTGGTAAGCGAGGACTAAAAATACAAAATGTTTAATATCTCCGCCGCTCGTGCTCGGATTTTGACAATCTATAGCTTGTTAGTAACGTATTTTTACAAGCTTTTCTATTTTTGCAGTTTGTGGGACAATATTGTATTGTTCGAAAGTTATTTGCAAAAAACCTGCTGTGTTTTGACAACATCGTCCATATCTCAGAAAGTAAACAATATATCGAAAATCAAAAATAAGAGTGTCAAATGGCAACGTTAGGCCTTACATTTGAAACTAGTTTCATTAAGATCGGTTCAGACATTGCTGAGATAATTACATGACATTTTATACATATATACATACATACACACACACATACAGACATTGTCTCAATTTGTCGAGCTGAGTCGATTGATACATGAGACTCGGTCCTCCGGGCCTCGGAAAAAGTTTTCAAAGTTTGAGCGAATCCTATACATTTCTTTTGTAAGAAATGTAAAAACGTTATGGTCGTTTAAATGCGGATATAAAGACTAAATCTTTGATTTTTCTAGAAGCGTGAAGTTGATAAGTAATAGGGGAACTGGGGGCAAGTCCGACACCTTAAGCGCAATCATTTTTCTAAAATACCACAAAGCTCCAAAAATTGTATATTCTGTGCGTAATCCTTGTTTAGATGGTTCCTAACAAGATATAATTTTTTAAGTGTTTCAAAAAATTGTATTCATTAAAAATTGGTTGCCAAAAAATGGAGAAAAATAAAATTTAAAAAAAGCTGCGGGTAAGACCGACACCGACACCGAAGTGGTAAAAGCGGCACCCTTGTTAGCTTTCTTTTTGTCCAATTTTTTTCATTGAAAATGTGTTGTGTATGTGTGATAAAGTGTAACTATGTGTATATGAGTATATGTGATACAAATGCATGCTTTCTGGAATTTCATCGCTTAGCAAGAGGAAAAGCATACGAATGTGTGGTGTGAATAAATAATGTTCAACACTTGGTTTGTATTATGGTAAAGATTTTCCCTCTTAATCTTTTCAAGCTTTATTAACGCTTGTGAAACCATTCTAAGAAGTAAGATCAATTCTGCAAGAAGAATACATCCCCTGTTACTAAGATTCATTCGCTTAGAAGTAACATACGCTTTTGTAGTAAGCTATCCGATTCGTGTTATGATTTTTCGGAACTCTGTTGATCAACAATCCGGCAGTCGATGGAAATTGTTCTTCAATATCATTTTAGAATCTCATATTAGACAATACTGACAAGGAATAAATGCAAATACCAGAGTTTCCGTATATTTCAAATATTAACATGATGTTATAAAAGTAGAATACCGTAAACAACTCCCAGTCGTTCGCATTGAATCAAAAAATGAACTCAACCAAAAATAAATAGCGTGTCGATCTTACCCGTCCTAAAACTGTCGGTCTTACCCCAACAGTGCACATTTTTGTTAAATGTCCAATAAACAGTGTTGGAATACTCAAACTTAACCTCAACGCAGATAAATAATGATATGGAGAGTAGATTAGAATGTGCGGCAAAAATACTGGTGATTTTCAAAGTCTTTGTGCTGTTAAAACCTTAAAGTGTTTCGCCTAAAAATAACATCCAAGTTCATTCGTTATCGAGCACTCAGTCGAGATAGAAGTCTTTTGTTATCGGTCCGTACACTCTATAGCGACAAATAGTGTTAATCCGCGTTCAAGGTTATTTGCACACTCTACGCCTAGTTGAGGTTTCAGTATTTTTTCCCTTCTTTTGTGTTTCTGTTTCTGAGTACCGTTAGCCGGTCAGTGAAGTGAAGCAGTGTTCTTCTAGTAAGCCGTCTGGATACCGTTACCTACACAAGCTAAGTATTAGTTTTCGTTTCCCCTTCTTGGTTGTCTTAATAACGTGCACTGGGCAATAGGCACGTGCAAAAATGACTTCCCCTGACGGCGGTTCGTCTCAAGGTGAGATGGACGTCGAAATAAAATCGGCTCCCCGGCTCTAGGTATATCCGAGCTCGGCCACCGGGCCATTTGTGATCTTCTTTCGGACCAAAGAAAAAAAGTGTTTGAATCTGTTGCAGATTTCTCGAGTTCTGACGGATCGGTATTCGGCCGTGACAGGAATATCGAAAATTCGCCCTGATAAGCTTCGGGTGGTGGTTAACAGTTCAACTCAGGCAAACGATATTGCTGGCTACGAGCCCTTTACGAGGGAGTACAGGGTGTATATTCCAGCTAGCAGGGTGGAAGTCAGTGGGGTCGTTTCCGATTCGAGTCTGAATTGCGAGGACCTGCTAAAATATGGGACTGGCTGTTTCAAAGACCCCATGCTTAAGCCAGTGAAGATACTGGAATGCAAACGTTTGCATTCAGCGTCAGTCGCAGCTGACGGGAAGAAAACATACGTCAACTCAGACTCTGATCGGGTGACCTTCGCCGGCTCTGCCCTGCCCAATTACCTCCTCTTTGACAAGGTTCGTCTACCTGTTCGCCTCTTTGTGCCGCGGGTCATGAACTGTACTAATTGCAAACAATTGGGACACACAGCCTCCCATTGTAGCAATAAAGCCCGCTGTCGGAAATGCGGTGGGAATCATGCGGATTATTTCTGTGGTAGAGATGTCGAAAAGTGTCTCTACTGTGGGGGAAACCCACATGATTCCCTTCATGTCCCGCGTACAAACAACGCGAGGAAAATCTTAAGCGTTCCCTTCAGGGACGCTCTAAGCGATCTTTTGCAGAAATGCTTAAGATAGCTACGCCACCTGTCTCTACGAACATCTTTACCAACTTGTCTACTGACGAAGGCGACTGTGATGAACTCCAGGAGGGAACATCTTCTGCTGTGCCTAGAAGTAGTAGAAAAAGGAAGAACATTTCCTCTTCAAAGCTTCGTCGTAAAGGCCAGAAGGTGTCTCTTCATGGTCCCCCTAAAATAACTACTCAAGGAAGTACTGGTGCAAAACCGAAGCAAGTCGCTCCCGGTCTCAGTAACCTGAGCTCAGAAAAGGAGTTCCCAGCACTTCCAGGAACATCAAAAACCCCAAGTGTTCCCATATCTCAGCCAGAGAAAGAAAACAGTGCTGGCTTAATAAATTTCTCTGACATTGTGGACCGTATTCTTACAGCGTTAAACATTTCTGACCCCCTTAAAAGTATCTTGATAAGCTTTCTCCCCGCAGTAAAAACATTCTTGATGCAGTTCACTGCGAAATGGCCCCTCCTTTCAGCGATTGTATCCTTCGATGGCTAATTCATCGAACGAGGTCAAGGATTTAATCACTGTTCTACAGTGGAATTGCAGAAGCATTATCCCGAAAATCGATTCGTTTAAATCTTACTAAATAATTTGAAATGCGATGCATTTGCCCTATGCGAGACATGGCTCACTTCAGAAATAACCCTACACTTTCACGATTTTAATATTATTCGCTTGGATCGAGAAGACTCTTACGGAGGAGTACTTTTGGGGATCAAAAAGTGCTATTCTTTCAATCGGATCGACCTCCCGTCGACACCAGGCATTGAAGTTGTCGCTTGCCAAACCAGAATTAAAGGCAAAGACCTTTGTATTGCTTCCACCTACATCCCCCCTAGAGCCTCAGTTAGCCACCGACGGCTTTGCGATATTGCGGAACTCCTCCCCGCACCGGTTGCCTTCATGACGATAATCGATCTACCCTACTCCATGAGCTTTGCGACAACTTCAATATGACCATTTTGAATACGGGTGAAATGACACGGATTCCTGCCCCTCCAGCGCGTCCGAGCGCCTTAGACCTGTCCCTCTGCTCGACATCGTTGCCGTTAGATTGCATGTGGAAGGTAGTCTCTGATCCCCACGGCAGCGACCATCTGCCAATCGTAATTAATATTGCTAACGGTTCAGGGCCACCGAATACAATCAATGTTTCGTATAACCTCACACGAAATATTGATTGGAAGAGCTACGCGTCCGCGATATCCGAAAATTTATTTATTTCAAGTCGTCAATCAGATGTAGACCGGTTTCTTACAATAATTATTAAACTAACTTAACACTAGTTAAAATTTTGGTTTACTTTAAACTGCTGCTTAAGTTTTGTTTTCGACATAGTGAAGTCAATGCTTTCGCAATGTTTGTTGTAAATATTCATCATTTGGTTTAAAGGGCCAAACTTGGCATAATTGGTGCGATGGCGAATTGTACAAAAGATGCTGCGGTTACGTAATTGTCGAGAAGGAGCATAAAAATTTAGTTTCGATAAAAGTTCGATTGAATCAATACGATGTGATACAATGTCGTTTACAAATGATACCACAGAAAATTCACGACGATCTTTCAAGGTTTGAATGTCAATTAGCATGCACCGTGCTTCATAAGATGGCAAATGTAGTCCAGTCCAACCTAGTTTACGAAGAGCGAACATCAAAAACTGCTTTTGTACTGATTCTATCCGGTTTGCATGTGTTGCTGAAAAAGGCGACCAAACTATACTACAATATTCTAGTGTTGAACGCACATAGGCTACATATAATGTTTTTATTGTATAGGGATCTTGGAAATTATAGCAGAAGCGTTTAATAAAACCTAGTGTGCTGTTTGCTTTGTTAATTATTGTGTTATAATGATCTATGAATGTTATTTTGGAATCTATAATAACTCCTAGATCTCTTATTCTGTCACACTTTTCTACTTGTTGATTTCCCAATAAGATTCTATTGTTCTGTATATTATTCTTTCTACTCAATGTTATGGAATTACATTTTTTTACATTCAGTTTCAGCAGGCTTTTATTACACCATGTATAAAATATATTTACTTCGTTTTGAAATGTCTGAAAGTCTTCACCATTTCTTATTTCTAGAAATAGTTTCATATCATCAGCATATATAAGAACTTTTACATTTTTTAGAATGAAGGAAATGTCGTTAACAAATAAAATAAAGAATAGCGGGCCCAAATGAGACCCTTGAGGGACTCCTGATGTAACTTGAATTGGGATTGATTTTATCCCTTTAAATCTAACAGCTTGTTCACGATTTGTAAGATATGATTGTACCCATGTAAGAAGTCCTGGCTCAAACCCCATTTTTTCTAATTTAAAAAGTAGCATGGGTATGTCGATGCGATCAAATGCTTTGCTAAAATCTGTATAAAGAGCTTCAACGTGGTTTCCGTTATCCATTGCTGTTAATGTGTAGTTAATGAATTCGAGTAGATTTGTACTTGTAGAACGCCCTTTGAAAAAACCATGTTGCACATGGGTAATTCTGTTCTTGATTCGGTGGAATAAATTTTCATTAACAATCGCCTCGAAAATCTTGGGAATGCACGAGATGATAGCTATTCCACGATAGTTACGCACATCGGATTTTTTACCATTTTTAAAAATTGGAACTAGGAAAGAGCTTTTCCATGTTTTAGGAAAACAACCTGATTCTAGAGACATGTTAAAAAGCCAAAATAAAGGAGCGGTTAGTTCTATTGACAAAGTTTTTAAAAACACCGGTGGAACGCCATCAGGTCCAGGGCTTTTAGAGCAATCCAAGTTTTTTAAGGCATCCATGATTGTATGTACTTTTATCTGTTTAATGTTAATATCTCTTGAAAGTTCTGGGAGGAATGAAAAGTATTCACGCTCTCGATCCTTCTCTGAAAATGTAGTGTAAACTTCCTGGAAGAATGTTGCAAAAAGATTGCAGATTTCCTCTGAGTTATCGCCTACCTTTCCATCAAGATGCATTTCTGTTGGGAAATAATCCGATTTTATTTTAGTTTTTACGTAATTAAAGAAGTTTTTTGGGCAAGTTTTTATATTGCGTTCTGTTCTTGCATTGTACTCTTGAAACGCGATATCAATGGCAAGGTTCAATTGATCGCATAGATTTAAATAGTTTGTTAAGTTATCTTCGCTGTTGTATTTTTTGTAGATTTTGTGTGCTTTCTGCTTACGATTTTTTAAATTTTTGATTTCTCTATTAAACCAGATGGGATGTTTTGAGTTATAGTGACGCCTTCTTCTTTTCAATGGTATAGCTTCGTGAATGACTTCAAATAATATTTTGTAGAAGATGTCTACGGCAGCTTCAACATTTTCTTCATTTCTTAAAATCATTTGCCATTTTATTGCATTAATTTTTTGCCTCAAGCTTTCATAGTTAGCGGACTCGTAATCAAATACCCTCCTCAAATTCACTATCACCAGGTCTGTCGTTAACATGCAAGAATATAGAAAACTCAATGGCTGTATGATAAGCTTCATTCTTCCATAAGGGAGTAAGTGATTCCGTTACACAGAAGTCTTCGTCTATATTCGTCATTAATAAATCTAAATAGCAATGTCGCTGATTTCTTATGTGATTTATTTGATTAAGTCCTAAACTGGCAGATTTATCGCAAATGAACTGCAAAGTTTTATTTTCCCCTACAACAGGAAGTAGGATGCTCTCATTATCAGCATCTGGTATGAAATCAATACCGCGTTGATTGAAATCGCCATATATGTGAACTTTTACGTGCGGGGAAAGACTATTAATAATGCATTCAGCAGCATGATAAAACTTTTCGTAAGTCGTTTTTCGAGCAAAATTTGGAGGAAAATACACCGAAGCGAAAACGTGAGTTTCGTCTTTAACATGTACTTTCACCCACACATGCTCGAATTCTTTTGATTTTATAGTTTTGATAACTTCTGCATTTAGTTTTGCTGAAATCGCAATCAAAGCGGCCCCTCCTGACTTCTTACCAGATACAAGACAATCACGGTCATCCCTAAATACATTGTAATTGCTCCCGAAAACTTCTTCACTTCTCACTGTTTCGTCCCAACTAGTCTCAGTTGCTAAAATTACGGAATAATGACAACCTAATATTTTGTTTTGAATCACATTCATCTTAGCTGCACTTTTCATGCGGTTAAAGTTTTGGCAATAGACCAAGATTTCTGTTCTTGACTGAGATTCTCTTGGAGAAGTGTTAGTTGAATGGGAATTAATTAGACCTAGCTCTACCTCTTCTAAATCTTGAATCGCAATATGATTTGTCAATTCATTATTATCTTGCTCTAATGAGCGCGTCGATAGCGACAAAAACACTGACAGGCGCCAATTCCGGAGGGGTACATAGGTGTGGCAGCAGCTGTTCGATGTGAGGTGCTAGGTTGGTCGGTAGGGCACGGGTTTAAAACATCGCCTCTCTGGAATGCAATGGTAGGCTGAACGAAGTTGAAGGTGGCCTTGAAAAACGTTTCTTTGCCTTAGCCAGTAGCTCTCTATCCAACGGAAGATTGTCGATGTCGCGGCGTTTGTTATCGTGGTACGCAAATCTGCTGTGGTTGTAATTACATCCGTTATTTTTGTCGAAAATTGTGTGGTGCTTGTAACCGTGATTCTTGCGACGCTTAGTATTATTATTACGGGTGGTGTCAAGTGCATTAGCGGGCCTCTGTTTATTCCGTTTCTTCTTTATTCTTGCTTTCTCCGCCGCTTTTTGTTGATTGAGACGACGCAATTTACGTGCGTCGTATTCGGACCAATCAGCCTTCCACACCTTAGAGTTGCCAAGGAAACGCCAGCCTGAGTTACTGGCTGCCTCGACGGACATCTCAGCCTCTAAACTAGGGGAGGAATCTGTTGCGGGTGAAGCAGCAGTCTTTTGTTCCAGTGAGTTTACTGCACTAGAAATTTGCTTTAACATCGATAATATCATCCGTAAATATTGGGTTTACATAACTCATATTCTGAGCCGAACAGTTGTTAGCCATGTCAGTTATCACGCTGCTGACCTTTTCAATTTCTGAACAAATTTGTTTCAACTCGCGTGTCATATCGGTGGTCAGTTCATTGACATAGGCTGCGATGTTGTTTTTCGTAGCTTTCATCGATATGTCGAATAATGATGTTAAGTGATTTTTTGTGGCAACGACATCAGTTTTGCCAGTTTTGTTGGAAGCAGCCAGCTCATTCCACAACTCCGAGGTTTTGGCTATGTGTGCAACCGCGTTATTATGATTAGCTGCAGTTGTTTTAATTTCGCCTTTCAACTCGTTTAAGAGCATTTCGATACATTCAAATCCATCTCGGACATTGAAGTAGAATCGACACAAGAGCTTCCTCCGGAGGAAGAGTACGGGTTCCTGGCTGGCTTGATTCTCGATACCGCGATTCAAGCTCAGACTAAACGCGTACCAGACGCGAATTCACGCGGGCGTCCTCCCAATCCATGGTGGGACAAAGAGTACTCAGACGTGTACGCGGAGAAGGCCGCTGCGTATAAGACCTTCCGGGACGACGGGCTGCCAGCTAGCTACCGACAGTACGCGATGGCGGAAACGCGCATGAAGAGTTTGGTAAAAGCCAAAAAACGTAGCTACTGGCGCCGGTTCGTCGACGGACTAACGAGAGAAACATCGATGAGCACTCTTTGGAGTACGGCCCGGCGCTTACGAAACCGAAACAGTACTAATGAGAGCGTGGAATATTCAAACCGTTGGATATTCGATTTTGCCAAGAAGGTTTGTCCGGATTCCGCCCCGGCACAGAAGATCTACCGCGCCGCGACCCCTCACAATAACGCGAACGAAACACCGTTTTCGATGGTGGAGTTCTCACTTGCTCTCTTGTCATGTAACAATAAAGCCCCAGGGCCAGACAGAATCAAATTTAACTTGTTAAAGAATCTGCCAGACTCTGCCAAGAGACGCTTGTTGAATTTAGTTAATAAGTTTCTTGAGGATAATATTGTCCCTCATGACTGGAGGCAAGTGAAGGTCATCGCCATTCAAAAACCAGGAAAACCAGCCTCCGACCACAACTCGTATCGACCGATTGCGGTGCTGTCCTGTATCCGAAAGTTGTTCGAGAAAATGATCTTGTTTCGCCTCGATAATTGGGTTGAAGCAAATGGCTTACTGTCAGATACACAATTTGGTTTCCGCAAAGGCAAAGGCACGAACGACTGTCTTGCGTTGCTCTCAACAGAAATTCAAATGGCTTATGCTAGCAAAGAGCATAAAGATGGCATCAGTTTTCCTAGATATAAAGGGGGCTTTGGTTTAGTTTCTATCAAAATTCTTTCTGAGAAGCTGCACCAGCATGGTCTTTCACCGACTCTAAACAACTTTTTGCTAAACTTGCTGTCTGAAAAACATGCATTTTTCGCATGGTGATTTATCGACATCACGAATTAGCTACATGGGTCTTCCCCAGGGCTCATGTCTAAGCCCCCTTCTCTATAACTTTTACGTGAATGATATTGACGAATGTCTTGTCAATTCCTGCACGCTAAGGCAGCTTGCAGATGACGGTGTGGTCTCTATTACAGGTCCCAAAGCCGTCGATCTGCAAGGACCATTGCAAGATACCTTGGACAATTTGTCTGCTTGGGCCCTCCAGCTAGGTATCGAGTTCTCCACGGAGAAAACTGAGCTAGTCGTATTTTCAAGGAAGCGTGAACCAGCGCAACTACAGCTTCAATTAATGGGTCAAACTATCTGAAACAGAAGTGCCAACAAAGGATCAACTTTCTCCGTACAATAACCGGAACATGGTGGGGTGCCCACCCAGGAGACCTGATCAGGCTGTACCAAACAACAATATTGTCGGTGATGGAGTACGGGAGTTTCTGTTTCCGCTCCGCTGCGAACATACATTTTATCAAACTAGAGCGAATCAAATATTGTTGTTTGCGTAGTGCTTTGGGTTGCATGCACTCGACACATACGATGAGTTTAGAAGTGCTGGCGGGCGTCCTTCCGCTGAAAAATCGATTTTGGGAACTCTCATACCGATTGCTCATCCGATGCGATATCTTGAACCCGTTAGTAATTGCAAATTTCGAAAGGCTTGTCGAGCTCAATTCTCAAACCCGATTTATGTCCTTGTACTTCGATTACATGGCACAAAATATCAATCCTTCTTCATACTATCCCAACCATGTCAATCTCTTTCATGCTTCTGATTCAACTGTATTCTTCGACACATCCATGAAAGACGAGATTCGTGGAATCCCGGATCACATACGTCCGCAAGTGATCCCAAGCATCTTTCATAGTAAATTTCGAGAAGTCGACTGCAACAAGATGTTTTACACCGACGGGTCAAGCCTCGACGGCTCCACTGGCTTCGGTATATTCAATCAAAACCTCACCGCCTCATTCAAACTCAATGATCCTTTTTCAGTTTACGTCGTAGAACTTGCTGCTATTCAGTATACCCTTGGGATCGTTGATACTTTGCCCTGCGATCATTACTTTATTGTCTCGGATAGCCTCAGCTCAATCGAGGCTCTCCGTTCAATGAAACCTAGAAAGCACATTCCATATTTTCTGGGGAAAATCTGGGAGCACCTGCGTGCTTTGTCTGTAAGATCGTACAAGATTACCTTAGTTTGGGTTCCCTCGCATTGCTCCATTCCAGGTAATGAAGAAGCGGACTCTTTAGCTAAGGCGGGCACTTTACAAGGTGACATACATGAAAGACCAATTAGCTTCAGCGAATTTTTCAGTATTACTCATCAGATAACCCTCGAAAGTTGGCAAACTTCATGGAGCAATGGTGAACTGGGAAGGTGGCTACATTCGATAATCCCTAAGGTATCGACGAAACCTTGGTTCAGAGGGATGGATATGGGTCGAGATTTTATTCGCGTGATGTCTCGGCTCATGTCCAATCACTACACGCTGGACGCACATCTCCGGCGTATTGGGCTCGTGGATAGCGGTATCTGCGCTTGTGGCAACGGTTATCACGAAATCTGTTGTCTGGGCATGCGCCGAGTACTGTTCTGCCAGATCTCAACTATTCGATTCCCTTCGGGCCCGAGGAAGATCACCCAATGTCCCGGTTCGAGATGTACTAGCAAGCCGCGATATGCTCTACATGTCCCTTATATACACGTTCCTCAAAACCATCAATATCCAAATTTAAATGCCCCTATCTTTTCTCTTATCATTCCCAGAAGTGCCCTCTTCCGCCTACCGTACCCCAACGATGGTTTAATACAACTCCAAGACGAGACAAAACATCTGTCGAATGAACCAACAACACGAGATCTACAGTACAACATCACACGCGTAACGCGGTGTGTTTCCGATCCGTATCTGAGCCGTACTACAAAATCGTTTGGAGGAATTCCTGCCGACTCGAGGAAAACCGCCCAGCGTCCCAATACTTGATGCATCCGTTCGAATCTGTAATCCTGGCCGTTGATTCCTGATGCCGGAAACTGAAAGTTCATATCCCCCCCCCCCGTTCAGCCTTTTCCACCATCTCTCCCATGTCTCTGATACACAGATGTATGACTTCACCCCCTTCTCCCCTTGAATATCTTCCCAAAACTTATGTGCCCCCTATCTTCTAGTTTTAGTTGATCAATCCGTTCGAATCTGTTATCCTGGCCGTTAATTCCTGATGCCGGAAACTGAAAGTTTATATCTCCCCCCCCCCCCGTTCAGCCTTGTCCATCCTCCCTCCCATGTCTCTGATACACAGATGTATGACTTCACCCCCTTCTCCCCTTGAATATCTTCCCAAAACTTATGTGCCCCCCTATCTTCTAGTTTTAGTTGATCAATATTTAATCTCGTTAAGAAATGCACAACAGTACCACTACTTTAAAATAGCCCTAATTAATTCCCCTTAATCTTGAACCACTCTTTCTAGTTATTTCTAGTTAATAAGCTTGTAAAATGTTCCGCTTAGTTAATAATTAATTTCTCCTACAATCTCCCTTCTAAAAATCATAAAGTGAATTACTATACAAAGAACACACAAAATGACCCAAATCTTACGAATATTATATTATACCCTCTTTTATATGTATAAGTTAGCTGTAATGTTTTTTTTTAGTTTCATTATATAAAACAAAATGATATTGAAATGTTTAACCTCCTAGTTTTAAAAAATTCGAAATGTAAAACAATGAAAAAATGGCACCTTTAAGCTAACGCATACGTACCTTATCAAATAAACAAATTGAAAAAAAAACATCCAAGTGCGCATCAACTTTGTTTTCGCATGTTTTGTTTATTTTGTGACGTTGGATGAATCTATATGGCATCTGTGTGTCTCGAAATGCTCAAAATAATCGTACTAATGATATCCTGTTATTATTGTATAATTCAAAATTTGATATCTGGGAAAAGTCGTGGGGTGTCGGGCTTACCCACGGTGTCGGACTTGCCCCCAGTTCTCCTATAGAATATTTTAATCAGAACAAATACACGCCCGAAACAAAACAAATATTTTGGTAACATTGGTCGGGTGGGAGTGTGTCGTTTTCGACAGGGTTTAGCAAAATATAAGAAATATTAGAGCCAGCTGGCGGATCCTACCCTAGGGTGGATTTGCTTCACTCTTTGCGCAACTGTCCCTTATAACCTGTGGTTTCCAGTTGCGTGCGGAAACGAAGAGACGCATTTAGCTATGTGAGATGGCACATTTTTCATAATTTAAACCGACCGTTTTTATATGGATGATGAATATTCATCTCGTGTTACGTCTGTTTGTCTGTGCTTCGTTTCTCCTTTCACGTATTGTTGGATATAGAGTTAGATTCTTACCAGACCTACAAGGCTTAAAATGCATGCAACGCATGAGTAATTCGTCCACTGTGACGATGAACATGTTATGTCAGATTTTCTGTGACAATAGGAAGGCGCAAAAATAGATTAACATTTGATGAAATGTCGAGTGAGAGCAACTTAACTCTGAGTAAATAGATATACAGTGTGCTACCGTCATAGGCATTTAGAACTTGTACATTATTTCCTTTCATATTTTAGAACTGATAGCAAAATAACAAAACATATGAAAATATATCAAAAACAGGATAGTTTAGCGCCTTCATATTATTTATCAACGCGACGATATTTTAAAACCATTATTGAACTGGTTTCCTTCTATGAGCGTAACGATCTAGGAGAAAACTTTGCAGGGTACGTGTGGTAGTCTGAGGTCCTAAAAAATAATCAACTGACTGTCATCATATTTTCAAATTCTAGATTAAACCAATTACTTCAGTGGCCATTCAAGGAACTAGTTGCTACAGCATTGTATGATTTTACACCAAGTGAGCCAAATCAACTACCCTTGAAACAAGGTTGCCAAGTAATCGTCATTGGGAAGGAAGGTGACGGTAAAGGTTGGTGGCGTGGGAAAACTTTGGAAAAGGTTTGTATTTTTTTATTGCATTCGTGTGTTGAACCTATTTTAAGTCTACTACTATAAATAGACTATCCATTTGAAGCAGTTTGTTTGTGTTTACTCGTGGTGTATCTTTTTACATTTCTTATAAAAGAAATGTATAGAATTCGCTCAAACTTTCAAGATTTTTTCCGAGGCCCGGAGGGCCGAGTCTTATATACCAATCGACTCAGCTCGACGATTTGGGACAATGTGTGTGTGTGTCTGTGTGTGTGTATGTAACGGACAAATTCTCATTCGCGTTTCTCAGCAATGGCTGAACCGATCTTATCCAAACCAATTTTAAATGAAAGAACTAAAAAACAGTATGAACGCTATTAATTTGTTTTTGATTCTTATGTTTAGTTTTTAAGATATGAATGTTTGAATGCGTAAAAATGGCGTTTTTTGCAGTTTTTTTTAAATTATCTGCCGGAATTGACAATATAGATTAACAATTTATATGTTTTTAGACAGTTTTAACGAGTACCTTTCGAATAAGCTATAGTTTGTTGAAATCGGACTATTATCAAAAGAGATATTTAACATTAAATTCGGACGAAATATTTTTATCATTTCCCATTGCCAGAAATATGACCAAAAACATGTAATCTATTATTAACGCCAAAACGGCTTATTTTAGGTCAAAAGTCTATTCGGAGAATTTAATGGAGGTAATATGCTCTTTCTTTTGGTATTGTGCTTTTGCTGATTAATCCCCCTATGAGTGAGATATTTTCACAAATTTTCTTGGAAGTGATTATAACAAAATGATGCCTTCAGCAAATTTGTAGCTCTTACTTTTGCGAATAACTTTACTGAAAACTTCAAATATCTATTTTGAATACTTTAAAAGTTATGGCTTGTTGTTTGTGGATTACTCTTTGTCGCCTATTTATTGTTCAATATAGTAATAATCCATTGAAATAAGCCAAACATTATTTCGATAAATCGAATTTTGTATTTCATTTTTCTATCTACAACCGCTAGAAATAATCACAGAACACTTCTAAGTTGTCTGGAAGGAACTTGATAACTTATCAGTGCAAAAATGTTCATTTGTGCAAACCTTCTGACTGCAATTTTTCTAACTTATGACCACGGTGTTCCTAAAACCGTTATTAACTGAAAAAATTACCATAAATTTGGCATACGGCATTCGAAATATACAGTATCCAAACATCTTCTCAGTGAATTTCAAAATGAGCCATCGAGGGATTCGAGAGATATGGCGATTTGAAGTTTTATGATACGTTTCATAAGGCTACAAGCAAACACCCACGGCTTTGGTCCAATCTCTATAAACAAAAAAATATTTGTCTACTTATTTAGTACATGGCATTCGAAAGATATAGTAATCAATTTAACATATAGCTACCCAAGTGGAATGGTCGACGGGGTGGAAAAACGAATCGGGTTTCGGTTGTAATAAAGTAGTAGTCACTTTGTAAGTTGATAGTAAACTGAGACCAGCTCTATATTTTCTAGATGCTTTTAAGCTAGGTCTGAATTGGTATTGGTGTCAGTGAACACCGTAAATTCATTTAGACATGTTTTATAGTAAAAACATTGTATAACAGTTTTTGTTACACTGTACGAAAAAGCAACTTAATGTTGCTGATGTAACAGCTCTTCCCCCTAACGAAAATGCAATTCAATTAAAATTCGAAAACTGAAAACATTCAGCTATATAGAATCCGAAATTGATATTAATCAACTTTCTTATAACTCATAGTATAATTTTGTTTCTTATCCTATTTTTGTTTTGAACTTAACTATATTTTAGCATTTAACTTAGCTTTTCTATAATTCATTACTATTAAATTCAACTTAATTTTTTTCCGTAGACGAAAACATTATCCACCTTTTTAGTCCTCATTCTCTTAGAACGCCTGAGTTGTCGAAGTGGTGAGTTCACCGCTTCGGTTTTCCTTTTTGTTCCTCTTCTCGTTTCGATCTCAGGGAATCCCCTGAACTCCGGTTCGCTGTCTTCCTGCACTGGAGCCATTATAGGATGCTGCGTTGATGCGGAAATAACAACATTCGGTCGTGCTATCTCAACACACGGAAAGGCACAAATCCCCGACTATGTACGGGGAACGTGCCATTTGAGCCAAAATATTCTGATTCCTGCCTGGGTCCTCCCAGAAAGGCCGTATGCCAAAAATTAAAGCTAAACGGAAAAGGGTATCTTCTCCACCCGAAAATTCAATTGACTGCAGCAACTCATTCGATGTTTTATCCGAATGTGAAGCTGATGAAATTTCTAAATTTCCTCGCATTGCGCATAATGCCAATGAGAAGAAAACGCAATCACCTCTGCCTATAACAATGATGATCTCCGACTTCAAAGCCTTTCGAACTGAGCTTTCGACGTTCCTTCCGGACGTAAAAGTCTCTTTTCAGATTGGCCGAAGAGGAGAATTTGAGACTAAGTTTGGTTGATTCGGTCTAGCCACCTCCGAGAAACCGATGTGACTGTTAGTCTGAATTTGGATACTTCCGCCGGGGCTTCCGGAACCGATGATGGTGGCCAATGTGACCAAAGAGACTTTGAATGGCTGTTTATGACCTAGTACTACAAATCGAAGCAGTTGTGGTCACATTTTGGAAAAATTTTCACCATTATACATTCATTGCAGAATTTATTAAAATCGATATTTTCAGCGTGTTCGTACTCATCACCCTGTAATTCCGGAACCGGAAGTCAGATCCATTAGAAATTCAATAGCAGCCTATGGGAACGTTGCACCTTTCATTTGAGACTAAGTCTGTCAAAATCGGTTCAGCCATCTCTGAGAAAAATGAGTGACATTTTTGGTCACATACACACACACATACGCACATACACACACACATACATACATACACACATACACGCTTTTCCCGGGCACTTCCGGAACCGTCTATGGTGGTCAATGTAGTCAACGAAAGTTTGTTTGGCCGTCGGTGACCTAGAACTGCAAAGTTAAGTTATTTGAGAGACATTTTAGCGAACTTTTTACCTTTTTTGCTTCCATCGGGGTATCGGTTTGAATCACAATTTGCTATGTGATCGCACGCCACAACCCGTAACTCCGGAACCGGAAGTCGGTTGGGGATAAAATTTAATAGCCATTTACGGGGACGCAACATCTTTCATTTGAGACTAAGTTTGGTTGATTCGGTCTAGCCACCTCCGAGAAACCGATGTGACTGTTAGTCTGAATTTGGATACTTCCGCCGGGGCTTCCGGAACCGAGGATGGTGGCCAATGTGACCAAAGAGACTTTGAATGGCTGTTAATGACATAGTACTACAAATCGAAGCAGTTGTGGTCACATTTTGGAAAAATTTTCACCATTATACATTCATTGCAGAATTTATTAAAATCGATATTTTCTGCGTGTTCGTACTCATCACCCTGTAATTCCGGAACCGGAAGTCAGATCCATTAGAAATTCAATAGCAGCCTATGGGAACGTTGCACCTTTCATTTGAGACTAAGTTTGTAAAAATCGGTTCAGCCATCTCTGAGAAAAATGAGTGACATTTTTGGTCACATACACACACACATACGCACATACACACACACATACATACATACACACATACACGCTTTTCCCGGGCACTTCCGGAACCGTCTATGGTGGTCAATGTAGTCAACGAAAGTTTGTTTGGCCGTCGGTGACCTAGAACTGCAAAGTTAAGTTATTTGAGAGACATTTTAGCGAACTTTTTACCTTTTTTGCTTCCATCGGGGTATCGGTTTGAATCACAATTTGCTATGTGATCGCACGCCACAACCCGTAACTCCGGAACCGGAAGTCGGTTGGGGATAAAATTTAATAGCCATTTACGGGGACGCAACATCTTTCATTTGAGACTAAGTTTGGTTGATTCGGTCTAGCCACCTCCGAGAAACCGATGTGACTGTTAGTCTGAATTTGGATACTTCCGCCGGGGCTTCCGGAACCGAGGATGGTGGCCAATGTGACCAAAGAGACTTTGAATGGCTGTTAATGACATAGTACTACAAATCGAAGCAGTTGTGGTCACATTTTGGAAAAATTTTCACCATTATACATTCATTGCAGAATTTATTAAAATCGATATTTTCTGCGTGTTCGTACTCATCACCCTGTAATTCCGGAACCGGAAGTCAGATCCATTAGAAATTCAATAGCAGCCTATGGGAACGTTGCACCTTTCATTTGAGACTAAGTTTGTAAAAATCGGTTCAGCCATCTCTGAGAAAAATGAGTGACATTTTTGGTCACATACACACACACATACATACATACACACATACATACACACAGACATTTGCCGAACTCGACGAACTGAATCGAATGGTATATGTCACTCGGCCCTCCGGGCCTCCGTTAAAAAGTCGGTTTTCAGACCTGATATGATTGCAATACCTTTCTATTGAGAAAGGCAAAAATAACCCAGATATATATATATATATATATATATATATATATATATATATATATATATATATATATATATATATATATATATATATATATATATATATATATATATATATATATATATATATATATATATATATATATATATATATATATATATATATATATATATATATATATATATATATATATATATATATATATATATATATATATATATATATATATATATATATATATATATATATATATAATTATTGACGATGAATCCGACGATACATTATCGTTAACGGAGTTTTCGATGCCGTTGGCGGGTGGTTAACGTTATCAACGATGACGATTGATTATCGATTAACAACCCTGATGTCTAAGGAACAACATTCGATGATATGTTGGCATGTAGGGCTTAATAAATCGGAGTGTAAGTGATCTTACTATGGAAACATAGCAAAAACACGATTTTTGATTGGAGACACCTCAAAATCATGTCCAAATTAAGTCATTTTTAGCGAAACTTCTTAAATTCACACGTAGAATACATACATACACACATACACGCTTTTCCCGGGCACTTCCGGAACCGTCTATGGTGGTCAATGTAGTCAACGAAAGTTTGTTTGGCCGTCGGTGACCTAGAACTGCAAAGTTAAGTTATTTGAGAGACATTTTAGCGAACTTTTTACCTTTTTTGCTTCCATCGGGGTATCGGTTTGAATCACAATTTGCTATGTGATCGCACGCCACAACCCGTAACTCCGGAACCGGAAGTCGGTTGGGGATAAAATTTAATAGCCATTTACGGGGACGCAACATCTTTCATTTGAGACTAAGTTTGGTTGATTCGGTCTAGCCACCTCCGAGAAACCGATGTGACTGTTAGTCTGAATTTGGATACTTCCGCCGGGGCTTCCGGAACCGAGGATGGTGGCCAATGTGACCAAAGAGACTTTGAATGGCTGTTAATGACCTAGTACTACAAATCGAAGCAGTTGTGGTCACATTTTGGAAAAATTTTCACCATTATACATTCATTGCAGAATTTATTAAAATCGATATTTTCTGCGTGTTCGTACTCATCACCCTGTAATTCCGGAACCGGAAGTCAGATCCATTAGAAATTCAATAGCAGCCTATGGGAACGTTGCACCTTTCATTTGAGACTAAGTTTGTAAAAATCGGTTCAGCCATCTCTGAGAAAAATGAGTGACATTTTTGGTCACATACACACACACATACATACATACACACATACATACACACACAGACATTTGCCGAACTCGACGAACTGAATCGAATGGTATATGTCACTCGGCCCTCCGGGCCTCCGTTAAAAAGTCGGTTTTCAGACCTGATATGATTGCAATACCTTTCTATTGAGAAAGGCAAAAATAACCCAGATATATATATATATATATATATATATATATATATATATATATATATATATATATATATATATATATATATATATATATATATATATATATATATATATATATATATATATATATATATATATATATATATATATATATATATATATATATATATATATATAATTATTGACGATGAATCCGACGATACATTATCGTTAACGGAGTTTTCGATGCCGTTGGCGGGTGGTTAACGTTATCAACGATGACGATTGATTATCGATTAACAACCCTGATGTCTAAGGAACAACATTCGATGATATGTTGGCATGTAGGGCTTAATAAATCGGAGTGTAAGTGATCTTACTATGGAAACATAGCAAAAACACGATTTTTGATTGGAGACACCTCAAAATCATGTCCAAATTAAGTCATTTTTAGCGAAACTTCTTAAATTCACACGTAGAACAAAAATCTGGGCTGACCCATGTATATTTCAAAACTTTTTCAAAATGTGGAGAGGTCTCTTATATATATATATATATATATATATATATATATATATATATATATATATATATATATATATATATATATATATATATATATATATATATATATATATATATATATATATATATATATATATATATATATATATATATATATATATATATATATACAGGGTGTTTGGTTCATGGTTAAGAATCTCTCGGGGGTGATAGACTGCCATATTTGAAGAAAAAAATTGTTCTACACATACCATCAAATCTCAACCGTTACAGAGTTATTGAACTTTTTGTGTAAAAAACTTATTTGTCTTAAAATACCTCTAGCTTAAAAAGTATACTTTGTATTTTAAATGTTTCAGTTCCATTCGAAAGGTGAGAAAATTTCCTATTTAATGGTGTTCTCATATCTTTTAACTAATTAGTTTTAATTACCTTTTAACTGTAAAGTAGTTAAAAGTTAGTGTTTTTGAGGAGGTTTTTGCTAATTTTCTCGAAGTAATGAAGTATGATTATAGCAATATCCATTATCCAAAAGTTGGGTTTTAGGACGATTCCTAATTTGTTGTTGGACGTCATATTTCTATCTCTTCTCATTGCTTTGTAATTTCATTACTATACTTTTCATGTAACCGACTTGCAAGTGCTTAAAAGACTCTAATCTAAAAAATATGCTTTATATCGTTATTTACAAGATTTCATTGGAAAGCTGAGAAAATGTCCTATCAGTGTATGTACAAACATCTTTTAGTTAAGTGTGCTAAATGATTTTTTACTAACGAAATAACTCAAAATTTGTGTTTTTTGGAGAGTTTTTTAATTATTCTAATTATTAATCAACAAAATTTATCGTAACTATTGTTCATTTGATGCCTCTTAATGTTCTCTATAACTTTTTATTAGACACTTTGTCTATATCTCTTTTCATTTTGATGCTATTTAATAGTTAACACAGCATGAGCTCCCTACAAATGTAGTGGGTTCGAAATCATTATTTTTTAATATGAAACGATGTGATAAAAACGATTTTGCGTCGAAACCAAAAGAGATAATTGAATGGAGTCAAAGAAAGAACTGTGGAACTTGCTGAGATGCATTATTTCCATGATAATAATGGTGATGTTTATTATTTACTATTTTAAGAAAATTAACGAAAATGACAATAATAGCACTAACTTTAAACTAATTTACTTTTAAAAGAATACTAAATTCACTTAACTGAAAGGTATTAATACATTTTTCACTGTAAAATTTTCCTGGCTTTTGAATTAAAAGAAAAAAACGCTTTTAATCCACCTAACAGTGTGATGAGACATTTCTTATAACTCTTATCACTCTCTTCGGATATTATATCGTTTGAGAACATTTAGAACTTGATGCTTCGCGATGTTTTTGATAACACATACTACATGGGATAGTGGCAGGACTCAGAGAATCACTCAAATCAGCATAGGACACCATCAGTGCTAGAAATCTCAAACCAAATCAATGGGAAGGCGAAAAAATGGCCCATAAAATAGACATACAAAAGAATTATTGCGAATGCTCTGTTAATAAAATATCTAAATTCCTCAATCAATGCATTGTGGTGGGAAAACTGATTTTTCTAAAGGGGTTATGTATATTGTACTGAGCCAAAAAAATCGATTTGTTTTAATCGATTTGAAGTTTATACTTTACTCAAATTTCCAACGCGACTGAGAATTAAGACATCAACGCTTTTTCTTGAAAAAACCCACCATTCCACTATGGGTCACAAGGGCTGTTTTTTGGTACAAAAATCAATAACTTCCAAACCGTTCATTTTAGAGAAATTATGTCTGAGAGAATATTTTTGGAAATTAAATTTTCTTACTTTTAAAGCAAAATGTAGCTATGGTGGTCCTCCCAAACATTATTTTCGAAAAATTATGTTTAGAACTAAATGGTGTAGCAAGGTACTTACTTCAGCAAAGTTGTAGAAAAATGTTTTTCAAGTAACATTTTCAAATGCATCAAAGTTATAGCATTATAGCATTATCGGTTTTCATGTTATAATTATTTTTCTTCTTTATCTTAGGGTGTCATTTTAGTGTTTCTGAAAAAGTCAGTTTTTTAACTATAACTTTTTAAATAGTTAGTCTATCTTCATACTCTCTATGAAGCAATTTTAGTACTTTTCATTGCGCATATTTCTGCTGAAGAATATGAATCGATATCATTTTTCGTTATCGAATTACGATCATTTTTTTAAATAAAAATGATAGTTTTCAATGACCTCTAACTCAGAAGGTTGCAAAAACTAGCAGCTAAATTTGTACTCTTTTGAAAGTGCATCAAAAATACTGTAAAATATCTCAAAATCAACTTTTGCTTTTTTGTCATTCAGCGAAAAATGTTGACATCAACATTATGATTAAATGACATCAGCATACGGCTGTTTTTAAGGGTCTGGTCATTGCCATTTAGAACCTGCTTTACTAGATCAAAAAGTCGAGTTGTTAAATGATTTTTTGAGCTTGTCAAATATATGTACACAAATATTGAAAACGTTAGGCTCAGACAGATATTTATTTTACTATTCTACGTAACTACTTTATTATCATCGTCATCCTCATAATTATTATAATCACAATCATCAACATCATCAGCATCGTCGTCGTTATAGTTATCTGAATCGTGTCTCTTTTCTCAAAGTGCTAACTCATTTAATATTGAACTTATTTCAGTGCGTTTACTGTATCGGGATCTTCTAACTGCAAGAACCGGATTAGGCGAGTCCATTGCTCTAAAGAAAACATCTTCCATGTTCGCGACTCTTGAACAATTTCTACCGTGACTCAGTTGATCGTTCCGAGCCTCAGCTCCTTGTTCGCTCATGAAACTTGTTGGTAATGGAAGTGTTGACATAATATAAAATGTAGCGCATTTTGTCTTAAAAAGCAAATGAATTAAGGATTACCCTTCATTCTGTTCTAAGTAAGCGACGAATTT